>NW_008582041.1:0-49639 GCF_000691845.1 Merops nubicus
GGGGGTGGGGGTTTGGGGTGGTCATGGTGTGGGTCGTGGTGGGAGTGCGTGTGGGAATGTGGGTGGTGTGGATGGGGATGCGGGTGGTTCGTGTGTGGGTGTTTATTTGGGTGGTGTGTTGCAGTGGAGTTCCCAGGATGGTGGGGCAATACTGTGAGTCTCTCTGGGAAGCTGCTACATAACTGGACTCATTGCCTGGCTGATTCCATCTCCCATGGCGTGGTTCATGGCTCAGCTTGCTCTCTTCACGCAATATGCTGTTGGTGAGTGCATTGTCTTGTTCCTCCCTCTGGATATCTGGCACAACCACAGATCTCTGGTGTGTGATGTGGGAGCAGAGGGAGAAGTTTGTCTGCTGGTCTGCCTGTTAATGAGAATATCATTCTGTGTTGGACAAGTGGTCAGCAATTGATAAGTTTCTCAGGTATTCATTCATAGCATTTTTTTTCCCACAGACAACTTCTTCTGGGAAATGGCTATGCTGACCGACACATCAATATTTTGCCTAGGAACGCTGCCTTTAGGAACTTGTACATGTAGGGGTAATGCGTGAAGAAAATTTTTGTTACAATTAACATATTATTAGTACTGATTGATGTTTTATCTGTAAATTACAGTAATTTTCTTCTTTCTCATGTCCATAAGCAGAACTTCCTTTTCTCAAGTGTTCTATATGTTTGAATTTTCATGACCACTAGTTCTTTTTTTACTATAGAAATTGACAGAAACATTATCTATGACTGTTCAGTATCTATATTGGAAATTATTTGCTATTGTTTAACTTCAAGTGCTCAAATAAGCATGTTTTGGTCTACATGCTCCATTTTTTTTTTTTTTTTTTTTTTTTAACTAAGCACCTCTTCTTTTTCACAGGAGGAATAGTAATACAAGAAAATGTAGCAGAATAAAAAGGGGCCTCAAAAGTTTTGGAACGGTAAAGAGCTTCCTGAGGGACTGTTCTTCATAAAAAATAATGTAAGAGTCACAGGTATACAAGTTAAATTTAAAGAATCTGATCCCATTCAGGGAGCAGCTACAGGTGTGATTCTAACTGTGGGTGGCACTATCACAATTTGTCTTACACCAGTTTCTTCCCATACAAAAATTTTCTTCCTTTGTTGTTTCTCAACTACAGTAAGAAAGAATGAACAATTTTGGGAACGTTGTTTCCCTTGACATTTGCTACTTTGACTAAGCAGACCATCTAGGCAGCTGTACTTTGCTTCAGGCAATTCGTGTTCAAGACAAAATGGTATGTAATATGCAAGGTGTATTTAATAAACTGAACAGGGCCCTAACTGGGAACAACTGCTACAATTCATAAAACATAACATGAGGAACATATGATATTACATTTTCTTTTTGTTTGAAGAACTTACCCCAAAAGTGAGGAATGGGCTTTACTTGCTTTAGGCAACTAATTTGAGAGCTCTCACATATACTGGTAGATATTCAAATAAGGTTGGTCCCAGTTCCAGCTGTTAAAGTTAGTCCACTGTCCACAGAATACCCACAGAGGTGTAAGAGAAATTTTGAAAGTTAAAGAATAGTAAAGCAATCTTTCAAGCACTTGGGTATTTTTCATTCTGCACAGCATTTGGACCCCTGTTCTAGGAATTACAAGAGATCTTTTTTTTTTTTTTTTTGATCCAATAGGTAGACAAATTTCTAATTTGTTTCCTATTATTGTGCTTTAAGAAAACAAGAAAATTATAGGCATCTATTTTAAGTGACCAATCCTTAGGCAAACAAGATCTTACCCTGAAGGTTTAGGAAAGCGTATAGAGATCTTCACTAAGATCCTAGGGAATATGGACAATTTATTCAGAAGGATGGAAAAAGTTAGATGCTGAAATCAGGCCGACTTGGACTTCATTTACATCAGGTGTTTGTGAGTATATGTGTTCACATGGATCCATATATCTCCATTATGTATGTATGAAGGTCATTTTTACGTGTGCTCTGTATTGATAATGTCTCTGAAATTCTAAATTAGGTATTTTTCAGGGTTCATTTGCTTTTCATGATTAGCTTCCCAGTGACCATATAACCCTCCTGATGCTTAAATAATGATTTTTTAAAAAAAAAAAAAATCAAGAAAGAAATAGGTTAACACTGAATAAAAATATAAAAAAGAAAAAAGGTCCTTTATGCCAAATTATTTTCTTTCTTGAAAATTCAACTTCCTCTAGTGCCTGCAGCTCTCGACATATCCATTCCCTTCATGAATATCTTTCTATTTACCTTGGCTCCAGGACTCTGAGTAGAGGTTTTTAATAAAAAAAAAAATAAATAAATAAATTTGATCATTCTGTGTTCCTTATTGCTGTTTGTTTCATGCAAATATTCCAAATTTCTATTTTTAAACTTCATCAAGATAGCATTTTATTTTATATTGTGTGTAGACGGTAAGATTTTGGTAGTGGGGAGCTGCAGGTATGGCCTCTGTGAGCAGAGACCAGTGGCTGGCCAGTGGCTGCCATAGGCTGGACATAAGTAGTGCCAGCCAGCTCCACAACAGACCCACCACGGGACACAGTCACCATCATCAGTTGAGCTGGTGGCACTGTTGTACGAAAATATTTAAGAAAGGACAATATGCTGAATAAGAAGTGAGAAGTGAGAAATAGCCCTGAGAACACCAAAGTCAGAGAAGAAGGAGGGATAGGAGGTGCTGAAAGACAGATTTCCTTCTTGAGACAGAGTTCTCTTCCATGGGAGAACCATACCAGAGCAGGAAATCACATTGCAGACCACACCATGGAGGACACCATACTGGCACAAGTGAATATTTCCTGAAGAACTGATCTGCTGAGAGCCCACACTGGAGCACATCTTCTGACATGAACTGTAGCCCATGGAGGACCTACTCTGGAGCAGGTTTATCCTGAAAGATTGAAGCCCTTGGAAAGGACCCACACAGGAGCTGGGCAAATGCATAAGGAGGAGCAGAGAAGTAAGTGTTGGGTGCTGAACATTATCTCTTGCTCCCGTAATCCCTGACCCTCTTGGCAGGGAGCAGGTAGAGGAGCAGGAAATGAAGGATTGACAATGTGTTGGGGAAAAAGGGGTGGGGGTGTGAGGGGAATGTGTTTCAGTTTTGGTTTTGATTCCAACCATCCAGAACCACTTTAATTAGCAATAAATTAAACAAATTTTCCCCGTGCTGAGCCTTTTTCACCCACAATGGTAGTTGCTAAATGATCTCCCTCTCTTTATTTTGATCCATAAGCTTTTTAATCTTACTTTCTCTCCCCATCCTGCTAAGAGTGAGAGAGAGGTTGAGTGAGAGTTTGGCAGCCAGTCAAGGTTAATCCACTGCATATTTCAATATCTGTTCCAATGTAACTTTTAAAGTTACTCAAATTATTAATTCTATGTCAGTAATTTGATACTTTAGGTCTGATTTTATCATGCCACTGTTAACTCTTTCAAATGAAGTGTCCAACTTAGGAGAAACATAAAGATGTTCACAGGAGCCTTCACATTTAAGCTGAATAAAATCTTCGAGCAATCTGATTCTTAAACTTTGAACTTCTTCTGTTAGCGATACTTCCAGTAATTACTGACAGGGAATTTTAATTGCAAAACTTGGAATACTTTTAAGATTGTTTCTTAAAGTAATGAAAGGCATTATGCAAAAAAACTTGTTAGAAGCTATTGTTTCTCAATATGAACTCTCTTTGATAGCCTAGATGATGCATAAAGATCATAATCAAAAGGAAGTACATATTTGCAAAATCATAGTTGGAGGTCAAGGAGAAAAAAAATGTGAGAAACAGAAGCCATACATGTGGTATTTTCATGCTTACATTGCCCTAGAGAATTTTCATCCTCTCACTGTTGTGAAGCCTGAGGTCCCTGTGTACAAACCAGGACATGGGGTTTCTGTGGTTCCTGCCCACTTTTATGGTGTCTGAAGAGACTGGCACATGAGAAGCTGTCCTGATTCAGCCAGCGGAGAGTTCATTTCCACAAGTCTGCAGCTGGGTGGGGCCACAGCTGGGATAAACAACGGAGCCAGCCAATGGGGTATTGTCACTTGCTTGATATATTATTTCACTGATGTTACTATTGTTGTCTCCTCTATCTGTGTTGCTTTATTCTTTTTCACAGGTTAGCTTGTGGCCAGAGCAGCAAGAGCTGCTGCATTATGGGTTATTGTCACTTGCTTGATATATTATTTCACTGATGTTACTATTGTTGTCTCCTCTATCTGTGTTGCTTTATTAAATTGTCCCTCAACCCATGGGCCTTTTGTTTTTCTCTTCCTCACAATTCTTATCCTCTACATCTGTCAAGGGAAGGGGGGCAGGGGACAAGTGGGCTGATGCTAAACCATGAGAAAAGCATATTATATCTTTAAAACATTTAGGTCCTACCTTGCTGTAGTGGAGAAAATTCACTTCAGAGAAGCAAAATGGTGAAACTGTTAGAAATATTAAACGATTGAAGTCAGAATTGACCTCTGGAGATTGCCTCACCCAAAGCAGGGTCACACAGAGCAACTTGCTGAGGGCTATTTTCTTTCAAGTTTTGCATATCTCCAAGGATGGAGTCTCCACAGTCTCGCTGGGCAAATTGTTCTAGTCTTTACCCTTAGAGTAAAAAAAGATGTTTAGTTTTTTTTTTTCTCCTATGTTTTGTTAGCATTTCCTGTAGTCACCAAATTACTTTAATAAAATATGGTGATTTGTGGTTCTCTATGACCATCCAAGCAATTTCTGATTAATTGGGTAAATCTCTGTACATGCTGGTAAATGGTACAAGTGACTATCAATCCTACAATGTTCGTTACACATAGTATTTGTGATTTTTGTGTTGTAAAAGTAGTTATGATTTATAGTCCTCAAAAGGGAGAAACTAATGGTGGAAATGCCCAAGTGTACAGTTCATGAACAGTTTAGACTGAAATCTGTTTGCAGCAGAAAATATTTATAAATAACAAGTAACACTCAGAAATGCAATCTGGGTAGGCAATGAAACTCGTAAATGACAGCATTTCTAGAAAGATTGTTTATAAAAAGATTTACCTCTTACAAATTACCTCTCTTGTGGACATTTGCTGCCAGGGGAAAAAAGAAAAAATCACAGTTTAGCACACAGACCCTAAGCACCAATGCTTTACTTGTTGGGCAAACCCCAGCTGACAACCTCACAGAGTCACAGAAACACTGAATGATAGGGGTTGGAAGGGACTGTTGGATATCACCTACTCAAACTCCCATATCAAAGCAGGTTCACCTACAGCAGGTTGCATAGGAATGTATCCAGATGGGTTTTGAATATGTCCAGAGAAGGAGACGCCACAACTTCTCGGGGCTGCCTCTTCCACTACTCCATCATCCCCACAAGAAAGACATTTCTCCTTACATTTAGGCGAAACTTCTGTGTTCCACTTTGTGCCCATTGCCCTTTGTCACATGACTGGGCATCACTGAAAAGAGACTGACCCCATCCTCTTGACTCCTACCCTTTACATATTTGTAAGCATCAATAAGAGCCCCTCTCAGTCTTCTCCAGGCTAAACAGATCCTTATCTGAGGGATGCTCTACCCCTTTAATCATCTTTGTAGCACTCTATTGGAGTCTCTCCAATTCCCTGTTTCCCTTGAACTGAGGAACCCAGAACTGGAGACAGTACTCCAGATGTGGCCTCACTAAGGCAGAGTAGAGAGGGAGGAGAGCCTCCCTGGAGCTGGTGACAACACTCTTCTTCATGCACTCTAAGATACCATTCACTTTCTGGGGTACAAGGGCACATTGCTGGTTCATGGTAAACTTGTCCACCAGAACACCCAGGTCCTTCTCTGTGGAGCTGTTTTCTAGCAGATCAACCCCTAATTTGTACTGGTGCATGGAGTTATTCCTCCCGAGGTGCAGGATCCTACACTTGCCCTTGGTGAATGTCATTAGATTTCCCTTCACCCAGTTCCCCAGCCTGTCCAGATCTTACTGAATGGCAGCACAGTGTGTCATTCAGGTATGTCAGCTAATCTTCCCAGTTTTGTATCATCAGCAAACTTGCCGAGGGTGCTCCCTGTCCCTTCAGCCAGGTCACTGATAAACATGTTGAACAAGACTGGACCCAGTACTGATCCCTGGGGAGCGTTGCTAGCTAAAGCCTCCAACTAGGCTCTGCACCACTGATCACAAATCTCTGAGCTCTGTCATTTGGACCATTCTCAGTCCATCATACTGTCCACTCATCTAATCTACACTTCCTAAGCTTCCCTATGAGAATGTTATATGAGACAGTAACAAAAGCCTTGCTGAAGCTGAGGCAGACAACATCCACTGCTCTACCCTCCTCTCTCCAGCCAGCTATGCCATAATAGAAGGCTATCAGATTAGTTAAGCATGACCACCCCTTGGTGAATTCATGCTGACCACTACGATAAACTTCTTTTCCTCCACATGCTTAGAAATGACCTCCAGAAGGATCTAATCCATCATCTTTTGAGGTATTGGTTATACCTGCAAATACATAGTAAACTTTAAATATTTGTAAATAAACTGACCAAAAAACCCGTGGAGTAGTACATTGTAAAGAATAAATTCAAGTTTATTCATTCATTCATTTATGATATCCCACTATGTAACTATGGAGCTTGTGATATTGCAAAAGTAGAAAAGGCTGAATAAAATATTTTTAAGGAGTTTTCTTTTGGTAATACTTGAATTCCAGTATGAATGCATAATGAGGGAATGTCTGTGAGACAGATCATCATTTTTGACCAGTTAATATTTCTAAATATTAAATCACTTGGTCTTTCTAAAACATCTGTTCAAATTCTGTGTGGTTTTCTCTTTTATATGCCCAGTCACAGCATCTTTAAAAGTGTCCCTTCTGTGATTCAAGTAGCAAAAACTAATTATCAACTCTGATCTGAATTATTTTGTATCATATTGTGATTTTGCCTCAGAAAAGTCTCTGTAAATAAAATATTTAAAATAACATTTTTTTTTTTTTTTTTCTTTCCTCAACCCAAAAAATGTTCATCTCCAAAAATTTGTTTTAAAAAAAAAAAAAAAAAAAAAAAGCAATTTTGGGTGTTGACATCTCAAATTATTTTTCTGTTGATTTACTAAAAGGTATAAGTGAAAATTGATACCAGGTTGCATCTGAAATCACTGAGGAAATTTTGCAGAATATTCAAATTGTATATGAATTGTATTAAAACGGGATCATAAAACTACAAAATGCAATTATTTTATTAATAGTATGTCCCTTAAGTAAATGTAACTCCACAACACATGCCTTTACTATTTTGTTTCTTTACATAATAAAAATAGTAGCTGCCTCTTAAGTTCTGTTTAAATTAAGATTCCTTGTGATAGCCAGAGTTAGTGAGATGTGAGAGCTGCACTGTAATAGCTAGAAGCTAGAGAATGTTTTTCACCCATTTTCCACTGTTCACTTTCATGAACTGAAATGGTCAAAATAATCTGGGTTGAGTACTATTGATGGCATCCCTTGTTAGAGGAAGTGTTCATTGCAAACTCAATAATTAGTCATGAGATAGCAAGCTATTTGGCTTTCAAGCTGTTATAATTATGTTTCATCTCTAACCTCGATAAACATTAAAAGCAGTGTTTAAATATGCATAACCAATGGAGGCTGTATCTATCTGATCTATTGCATTTTCAAACTGACAGATCACTTTTAAGTCACTTATCAAGATTATCCTTTTCTGAGGACCTTAACAATGTTAAGAATTTGAATAGGAATATCATCACTACAGTAATGAATGGAGAGCAGCTTAATTCTAGAGAAAGGTATCTTACAGCTGGCTTGGTATTGAATTTACTGAAGATTTCAGGTCTTTAAAATTGACACATATGTGCTTAACTCCTGGAATTTTGTTAAGTATACTTCACACAATTCTTTGTGTAGATTTCACAAAAACTTTTTATCAGCAGAATCAAAGGATGAGTTCGTGTATTTTTCACTAAAGGAAAAAAAAACACAAAACTCGAAGACATGTGATCATAAAGACTTAAATATTTGAGCTTAAACATATACAGTAGTCTGTTTTCTCCATTTGGGTAAAGAATTTACAGAATTCTGTGATGAGTTTGCTTTTTTTTTTTGTATATAAGGCATAGTCTCACTCCATCCTCTTTAATAAACAATTTTTCACCCAAAATTCAGTAGAGTATTTAAAGTATTTGACTACATTTTTTAAATGGATGCTATGTTGTTCTCAGAACTCTGTCCAGCTTTCTGTAAGTCCTCAATGATCTGTTCTGGGAAGCAAATTTATTTTCTACTGATAAACTTGAGATGAACAAAAACTGTGTGAATTGTAACTGCATGTCCATAATAACAGGCTTTTCACTTAAACACGGACCTGAAGAAATGGACTGGTTTGGGTTGGGATAGAGTTAATTTTCTCCATAGTAGTTTGTATCTAGCTATGGTATGGATTTGTGATCAAAAGAGGCTTAATAACACATGGATATTTCAGCTGTTGCTGAACAGTCCTTACACAGAGTCAAGGCCTTTTCTGCTTCTCAGGGTGTCCAGCTAGCAGATGGGCTAGGGGTGCATAAGTAGCTGAAAGAAGACACAGCTGGGACAGCTGATCCCACTGACCAAAGGGACATTCCACATCACATGTTGTGCTCAGCCATAAATACTTGGAGGGGAATTTTCCCAGGGTGGTGTTTGCTTTGGGACTGGCTGGGCATTGGTCAGCTGGCATTGAGCAATTGTGGGGTTTTTCTTTTGTTCTTGGCTCTGTTGCAGTTTGATTTGGGGAAGGTAGTATTTTTTTTTCTTTACTTTTTAAGTTGAGTGAGGGAGCAGCTGTGTGGTGCTTTGTTGCTTCCCAGGGTTAAACTACAACAAGAAAGCATGAATTTTAGTAATGAACAAGGATCAAAATATCTGAACTGTCATGTTGTCCAAAACTACTGCAATGGTTTATCAGAATGTGTCCAGGAAAGCTTTCTCATACTCATCATCTACATAAGGCTTACCTTTTCCTCAGGACGTATGTATAGTTGCTTGCCCAAAAGACATTTGCCATATTCAATATTGTGTTTGAAAATGTTTATATAAGCATTCAGATGAAAGTTCAGGAGTCCCCCTACCAGAACTGGCTAAACGTTTGGCTTCATTATTTATGCAGGTGCAATTATTATATTTAAGAGTCTTTCTGTGGGCAGAGGATTGTCATGTCTGTTTTATCCTGTTTTACATCATAGGATTGAGTCAGAAAAGGTTTATTTTTCTTCTGGATGCTGAAATAACATGAATAACTTAAATATTATTTTGAGGTGGACGGAACGTTCATTAAACCACTGATGATCATACAATTCCATTACCTTTTCAATTTAAAGAATAAATAGCACCATGGCTTTAAACTATGGTCTTATAAAATCCAGGGCTGAGCATAAGCACTCTTCTTTTGGCTTGTTTTCCACATTAGTAATTATTTGAAAGTTTTATTCTTCTTAATCCAGTCATCTTCAGCATTAATGAGGAGGGGTCATAGATAATGGACATCTGGTAAACGAATCAACAGCACTATAAGCATTATTTAAGTAGTTTTTTTTTTTTTTCACCAAAATTTCAACATCGTCTTCAGACTTTTTGAATATCTAGGCTTGCATTGACATTCCACTCCTGACACCACATATGGTTTTACACTGTTTGAACAGCAGCTGTCTGATATTCTCTGAGTATTTAATGTGCATTATTCATTTGTGAGAGAGCCACTCACATGAAGTGACACATTTTTTTCAAATCTGTAAAAGAATCCTCCTCACATCTCTGTCTATATACACACACTGACGTGCAGTAGCTGGTGTTTACAAAGTAGGGAAAAGCTTACCAGGTATTGACAATCAACAGTACTATTTAAAGCTATGCCTAGAATTCATAAGACATCATTTTATACTTTATTAATTCTGTGAATGATTCCTGAACAGCAACAAGAACTGGGAAATTAATAACAAAAATAAATATAGAATAATGGAGTTCACAACATAATTATGTAGAACAGAGTAGAGCTTTTTTCACAAATGATTAGTAGCCCAGCCAACAGTCCTTTAAAAACAAACACATTACACTCAAAATCATGTTCTGTGCAAAAATAGAATACGCTGTGTATGGAGACCCTCCAAAACTTAGCGTTAACCTAAGTAAAATCTTGAAGTTCTGTGCAAAATACAGAAAACACTTATTAGAAGTCCAGTTACAATAACATTAATACTTACGGCCAAACTACCACAGGAAAAAACAAACAAACTAACAAAAAAACCCTAATTGGTAATACTTTTCTAAAACCTTTCCTTTCCTCAAGGCAGTGCAAAAGACAAGTAACAAATTAAAGATTTCAGAATAACAGATTTTTGCTACTTTGGGGATGTAGTAAGCCCTTATAACATAGGTCCATCACAGGAACGAAGAAAGGGAGTATCAGTGTAACAAGAAAACAAGAGTATCTCCCTTGTATTATCAACAAGGGAATAAAAATGTAATCACATTGGCTAGCATCCTTCTAACAAGACAGGAAGGCTTTAATCATGGGGAAATTCTGTTGAAGGACAATACTGGCAATTTAAAATTTTGAATGGACATATCTGAGCTGTGTGATTCACATAGATAACACTAGCCCTTTACAGTGTTTCCCATAAATTATTTTCCTTTAACTTAAGTAGTTTCATTATACTAACTGTATAATTAAGTATTAGTAGTCAAATTTGCATATTGCAAAGAAAAGTAACATTGTATTACTGCAAAAATGTCAAATAGAATATTCAAAATGAATATTTATTATTATGAAGTAGGTTTGTTTATGTTTTTAATTGTACAGTTTGTCTGTACAGTTCCAGCATTATTCTTATGTAAATTGGTGTATTGAATAGTTGGAAAAAAGCTCCCCAGTTTCCTATAAATGTTAGCAAAAGACTAATGAAAACAATGTTGGGTGCACAGACCCTTGCACTCTCTCTGTGCCAATATGAATACAAATAGATGTACTGATTTCATGTGGCTTTCACCACAGAGTGGCTGTAGAGTTAACTTCTCTGAGAAGAGACCAGAAACTGTCCCCATGTAGAACAGAACAAGTTTCAGGTGGTTTTAGTTTTGTTTCTATTTCTTGCTATCCTACTCTGTTATTAACTGGCAGTAAATCAAATGAATTTTCCCCCAATCAAAACTGTTTTGCCTGTGATGGTAATTGGTGAGTGACCTCCCTGTCCTCATCTCAACCCGCAATCTAATGTTTTTCCTCTGTCTCACTGAAGAGGAGGATAGAGAGAGCAATTTAGTGGGCCCCTGGCAGCCAGCCAAGGTTAACCCACCACAATGCATCTATTCTCTCCAAACTTAATCACTGTGCTGTTCTGCGTCAGTCCCCCAACTTTACAGTCCATGTTCTTCTGAGCAATAGTCCTAGTGGAGTACCAGGCTTCTAGCAGCATAAGAACATAGCAAATTATCTAAAGAAAATATTTAATCCTGTGATTTATCAGGCAGTGCATGACATGGTGTAGAAAGATAATATGCAAACTGATATTGTTCTGGAACAGGGATTATCTACGTGTTTTGATGATAACACAAAATTGGGAGAAGTGACTGATACATCAGGGGATTGTGCTGCCATCCAAAGGGAACTTGACAGGCTGAAGAAATGGGCCAACAGGAATCTCATGAAGTTTAACGAAGAGATGTGAGAAGTCTTGCACCTGAGGAGGAATAATGCCATGAACAGGCATATGCTGGAGGCCACCCAGCTGGAAAGTAGCTTTGCAAAAAAAGACCTCAACGACCTGGGTGACACCAAATAGAGAATGAGCCAGCAATGTGTCCTGGGCTACACTAGGAGGACTGTTGCCATCAGGTCAAGGGAGGTTCTCCTCCCTGTCTGCTCTGCCTTAGTGAGGCCACATCTGCAGTACTGTGTCCAATTCTGGGCTATCCAATACCAGGGAGATACAGACAAACTGGAGAAAGTCCAGAGCAGAGCCACTAAGATGATGAAGAGGCTGAAGCTGACAGAAAGGCTGACAGAGATGGTACTGATCAGTCTGGAGAAGAGAAGGCTTGGGGGGATCTCATCAACACATGCAAATATGGGAGAGGAGAGTGCAAAGCAGAGAGGGCCAGGCTCTTTTCAGTGGTCCCCAGTGACAGGATCAGAGGCAATGGGCACAATCTGAAACACAGGAGGTTCCCTCTGAGCATCAGGAAACTTTTTTTTTTTTATGTACTGTGACGGTGACTGAGCACTGACACAGGTTGTCCAGCTAGATTGTGTGGTCTCCATCCTTGTAGATATTAAGGATCTATCTGGATATGTTCCTGAGCAATTTACTCTGTGTGACCCTGCTTGAGCAGGAGCATTGGACCAGATGACCTCCAAAGGTCCCTTCAGCCTCAGCCATTTCATGAATCTGTATAAGTTAAGAAACTACTCAGCAAAATAGAAACAAAGAAACAAAAAAATACTTAACTAGTATAGATAGAAAAATCAAAGGAATATTGTATGTTTAAATACGTTAAAAAGAAGTGTAATTAGTGTGAGATGGATGTTGGAGGGGAAGAAGAGGAGTTTGAAAAGAGCTGACTAACCATTGGAAAAGAACGCTTGTTGATTACTGATGTTAGCAGACAAATCCACAGATCCAAGCCTTCTAGAACACCTTTTTGAACAACTTGTAATTTTACCAAATGAAGAACAAGCAGATAAGGAAATGGTAGGCAATGCAATTAAAGGAAGACAGGAAATAACTAAAATACTTTTAGTATTTTATTTTGAAGGAGAATATGACTGAGAAAACTCCTAATTATTTTCATTTGGAACACTAACGGTTGGTAATATGATTCATATATGTATATTGTATGTAGATTTAAAGTATGAAAAGCAATTTGGCATACTTTAAGCTATATTCTTAAAGATTGATGGGCTTATTGCTAAAGTACCATCCTTCAAATTTAATAACATGCTCTACTGCAGTTTTCAGTTCTTTATGATATTTTTGGGTAGTTTGTGGCTCTTTTTTGGGGGGAAAGGGTTGTTCAGAACAGTCAGAATGCAACAGTGTATCCTTGTAATACAAATCTACTTAAATTCAGACATACAAAAAATCCTTTTCCATATTTATGTTATATATATACGAAAAATGCTTTAATTGTGAGCTACTAGGGGAATGCATTAAATGTATACTCTTACTAAGTAATTCCATTTTGTTTCTAGTTTTGTTTCAGAAAAGAGAGCTTATTTTGAATCAATTTAGTTAAACATTTTCCATCACTACAAAATTACAAAGACAAATATGTATAGAAACTTCAGAAGTTGAAAGCTATTACAGGAATTTTTGTTGTTCCATTTCCTTTCTTCTTGCTTCATGCAGTTTCCATGAAAAAAGACTATATACTCTACAAGTAACTCTTCAGATAAATAAATTTGCAGTGCTATCCAAGGCTGAATTCAATTCTGAGTTAAACTATGCCTGCCAATTATTTCCAGCTATCTATTTGATATACCATTTCTGTTCAATTTAAATTCCATTCTCAACAAAAGTTTTTATGCAACAATAGATTCAAAGGTTCGTACTTTATGAGAGACAGAAACAATAAACTGTTTTATTTTCTGTACTGTTCCTTTTGTGGAAGAAAAGATGAACAAAAACAGTGTACTATAGCACTAGCACTGTGGAGGTTGTAAAGCTGTTGTCATTCTCATGTCGGTGCTGTTTTGAAGGAAAGATGTATGACTAGGTTGTGAGTCAACAAAAACTCTCAAGTTTGTTTTTAAAAACCAGACAAACCTGTCTGCTTTCCAAATATGTTTTTAAATGAGTAATTCATAGCTAAAGACATCATTTCAATTTATCGTCTCAATATAGAATGATACTAATTTAAAAAGAAAAAACAAA
This sequence comes from Merops nubicus, assembly GCF_000691845.1. Taxonomy (NCBI): domain Eukaryota; kingdom Metazoa; phylum Chordata; class Aves; order Coraciiformes; family Meropidae; genus Merops; species Merops nubicus. The sequence continues at coordinate 13,897 of NW_008582041.1, forward strand.
AACCAAACATGTTTGTACAGTACATAGGCAGGAATTTATCTTTTCATTTGTTTTGAAGGTAATATAGTATAGAGGGTAGCCAAGGGTAGGTCGAAAACACCCTTGCCCACGCTCCCAAGATACCACCGAGATCAAGGATTATTAAATATATTGATTAATTTATTATGAAACAACAACTATTATAATCTAAGGTTCAAGGAAGGAACTATATAGAGGGTAAGAAAAATATATAGTTACAAAATATAAGAAAAAATACATACACTTTTTTTACTGAGGTGGAGATTTTCTAATAGAGGGAGAAAAGGAGAAAGGTCATAGATAAGTGTTTTTTACCATTAGCTCATTTTATTTCTTTATATATTCATAACCCAACACAATTCTACAAAGGATTGCACAGACTACTCTATCTTCAGCATACTCGATTCATATCCTTAAGGGAGGCATAAAATTAATGTTCTATCCATGACCTTCACTGACTTCAGCTGGCATAAGATCAAAAGGAAAAAAAAGTGTTAATTATATTTTTGTGAGTATAATTTGATAATAATTTTGCATTTATTTTAATGTTTACTAACAGAACAATTAGATAATATTGAAATCAATACATCTATTATTTGACCTCTAAATGTGAAAGTTCATTTTGGATTTTTATAGGAAGCTAATCACCTAATATATTTAAATGTATATCAATATTAAGATTTTATACAGACTTGGAAATTTCCATTTATCTATCTATATTCATATATAATGTGTCTTTGAACACAGGTGTATGAACACAGACACTAATCATGCAATTTTGTATTATTTTGCTAGTGAAATAGTTAACCTTGGGAAAAAAAAATGTGCCCATAGGGTTATAAGTCTTGTGAATTCTTATGACTTGAACAAGACCTCTTTTGATTATCCTGATTTCCACATACAGTTGTCTTCACAGGTACATATCTTACATTTTATGAAACAATTTGATATATGCATTGTTTATGGTAAGGTCGGCTCTTGAAAATAAGCACCAGCAAAGAAAAACATAGTTTTTAGAAAAAAGTTGTGGTTCAATTTTTAAATAAAGCTAAACACTAATTTGCGTAAGCAGTCTGAAAGAACTGGATAGTTCTTAAAATTGATTACATAGTGCACCTATTGTATTTGAGCTGCTTGTTCAATGAGTTTACTGGTGAAGAACTTTTCGCTACTTACTTGTCATGTTAACCAGAAGAATGTTTTTACAAGCTGCAAAGCTCAACTTGGAAAGAAGCTTTGCTTGCAATGAAAAGGTCTTGAGGGTTTTATTCTTCCATATTTAACTTCTATTACAGGGTTTGGTTTATTTTTAAAAAGTATGTGGACTGTGTGAAATGTGCAAATTTTCTGTCTCCACAGTCAAAAGCTGTCTTTTACTTTTTCCGGGCTGAATATATTGCAGAGTTAGAACCATTAAGATTGGGTAAATCGTAATTATAACAATTTTCAGTGTCAAAACTGCCTAATAAGAGAGGAGTAGCTAGTTTCTTGATTTCTTTTTTTTTTTTTTTTTTTTCCCACTGATCAGGAACATTATAATTACATAAATTTTCTGAAAAGTTAATGTAAATTGAAGATTGCATAACTTTCTGTAGCAGATAATACATTTTTAAGCTGAAGTATTCCTACAGTGTTTAATATAATGAAGTAAAATCTTTATCTCTTCAGCCAGAAGGCAGCTTGCATTGTAAATAATGCTGATTAAAGCAGTAAAAAGCAAATCTGCATCAGTTGATACACTTTTCATACTCTAAATCAAGTTAGTTACAGGGAAAGGATAGCTGGACCTAGGGCAGAGAATTTAACTCAGAGATACTAGATTCTAAGAATATCTTGCTTATATGTTCAAATAACATAAAAATGCAAAATTAAGGCTTATACAGATGGGAAAAATCTTTCAACCACACTGAATTTTAACATAATAGAGAGCTGGAGAAAGAATTTTATAAGAAACATTTAAGACTCAGTTTTTCTCCTGATCAATTTGGTTAAGGATCTTGCACGTCTCATTTGCCAAATAACCTCAAACAGTGAAGAATTCTGATTCTGTCAGAATGCTGACTCTTCGCTTTTAATTCACTGTCATGCTAAACAACTGTTCTCCAAAATGCTCCTTCTGCATGCATCAAGTTGCACACATTCCAGTTCAGTATTTCTGGTTCTGTTTGTTGGTTTGTTTTTGAACAAAAATGTACCTTGCATAACGTTCCAGTTTTGTTGTTTGATAAATTAACTAGATTTTATTATACTTTTCGCAGGAGATGCATACTCAGTTTTGGACTGCTCTTAATTGCCTAGAATTGGAAATCACAGTTTATCAGAAGTAAAACGGGTTTGTCATCTACAATAGGCATCTATAATTTTCAGTCTTTGTTGTGTTTTGGCCTGCAGTCCCTAAAAGAGTAAGGCACTAAAATGTCTATTCCAATTATTAGACAAAAAGTCAGTTTATTTTTATGCTTTTTTCCAACTCACTAAATATTTTTCCATGCCTGGAGTCAGTAATTTTCTTGGTATTTTATGACTACAGATGTTTCATGATACAACAGACTCTTTTAACCACACATTTAATTGGTCTGAGGAGGAATTTAGAATATCAAATTGGTCCAAAATATACCTAAATACTTATACCTTATACTAAATGCCTCCATTTGGAGGTAAAAACAAGAAACTCATGCTCCTTTAATTTGCAAATCACTTGTCTTAGGTTTTGCCTGTCCCTAGAAATGCGGAACAGAAAGATATCTATATAGCAATCCTTGTTTGTTAATCAAATATTCATGATTCTTTTCTACATATACATATATAATTTGTTCACAATATATATTATGCTCAAATACTTCATTCCAGATTCATCCTATGTAAGTAACTTTGGGTCCATAACTGCAGATTAGTGTGTGTTTATGCCGTCTATTTATCTCACTCACTTTTACATTTGAGATACCTGATTATTTTCACTGCAAGAATGTCAGTTAAATTCTGTTTGGATATTTCCCAGTTGTCTCCTGTCCCTGAGAACTGGGGTTAGAATTAGAAAAATTATTTGTTTCAGGATCCATTTTAGTGTTTAAATGCACTGGAACAAGTTTTGTTTTCATTATCTAGGATGTATCCTAAAAATATCCCAGCAGGCCTCCACAGCAGTATGTGCTGTTCCCTTGTTGCAGAGACCAGAGATGCTATAATGAAAACACCTCCTTGGCAGTCTTCAATATTGTCCTCATATTATTTCAGCTACTTTTTACTTGAAGGAAACAATAATAATAATAATAATGTCATTACACCAAAAAAGTCATACTTGAAATTATGCATCAAACACTCTCCAAGTGATTTAGTCTAACTGCAAGTGATTTAGTCTAACTGGAAAGTTATAAGCCAGTTCATTCCAATTGGCCTGGAACTGGCCTCCTATTTGATTCCCAGGACAGATTAACCACCTATGGAAACAATAAATTAGGCATGTCAACATATTAGAGAGACATCTAAGCTCCAGCTGCAGTCAGTGGAGACTAAGCATTATCGCTGTAGCTTAGAGAGTTATTCAGCACACCCTAGTATACACAGCTCTGATCAGCTCCCCAAACTCTGATGAGACCACTAGTGGGAGCTTAGATATCTCAATTACATGTAGTCCTTAGATACATACTTATTTAAGTAAGTACAGTTCGGAGTTTTGTACTAATGCTTTCCTCTTAGACTACTTCTGTATAGTAAGTTAAATGGGACCAGGATGTGAAATCAGGCATTTTTCTACAGTCATCCAAGTAGTTTCACCATCCACGTGGTTGCCAACTTCTTTCTCTTCTGTGACGGACAGAGTTCCACTGTCCAACGCCTGAGTGCTGCTCACAGAAAGCATAGTATAAAAAAAGCCATCCTGTTTTGGGACGTGTGAGCACAAGCTACGTCACATCTTTTGTCATCAATATTGGAAAGCAGTCCATGAGCAATTTTATTTCATTTACTGGTATATATGAAATTTCTGGATACATTTTTACCGTCTTAAATTAGATATTTGACCATCCATGCAATTCAGCTATGAGCTTACCCACTTTTTGGGCTAAGTTCTTTGTAAGACAAATTTGTTAAAAGCCTTCAGCAAACTCTGTACTAAATTTAACAAATAGTTTGACTGTAAGGCCCTGTACTTTTTGGTGGTTGTTGTTGTTGTTTGGTTGTGGTTTTTGTTTGTTTGTTTGTTTGTTTTTGATATAAACAGTGATACTATCCCTGTATATTCACTGGAAAAAGACAAGCATTTCTAGTGGGCTGCTAGGATATTCAACTACATTATGCACCCTTCGGAAAGGCTTTTACTTTTATTTTACATTATTTTACTTCTACTCTAGGAAGAAATTTATCTCATTTTGAAGGTTTTTCTAAAAAATTTGAAATTAATTACATAAAAAAGGTGCTTAATTATCTATGAAGACAATTTAATATAGTAACCACAGACATAAACATTCACTGTACAAAGATCATAAATCAAGTAATATAACTTGTCTTTTTGTCTTTCACACAAAATTTACACCAAATAATCCACAAATGACTCAATCATCATACCTGTAGCAGCTTCATTTGACTGAAAGTCCTAAGACATTGATGTATTCCTTGCATCTTATGACTCAGAAATAATACAAGGCTTATGAAAAAACAGGAGACAGTGTAGGTGAAGAGGAATAGCCCCTACCATGTAGAACTAAAACTCTGATAAAGTTTAGTATCTCTAGGAAAGTCTTATAAGTTTAAGGTGCTCAGTAGATTATCCATATTTCAGTCAACTTCCCTGTCCCGTCCCATTCAGTGAGTGCTGAGGGAGCTGAATCTTTGTAATTCCCCAAAAATGGGCTATCCCTGAACAGCAGGGTCACAGAGGTGGTGGAGCCAATACAGTGACTCAAAAACCAATACAAAACTATTTATCGGCTCTTCCTAATGACATTCAATAAGCGTGGTGGTTGGAGACTCCCTGTCCATCAAAGGACAGTGAAGTTGATGAAGTATAGAGTTCATGGAGTATCTTTCATTGGAAGATAGACTGATAGAGATAGGACTGTTCAGCCTGGAGCAGAGAAGACTTTAGGGGTGGATTTTGTCAATATGTATAACAAAGTGGGAGATAATGAGGGTGGAGTCAGATTCTTCTCAGTACTGCCAATCGACAGGATAAGAGGCAATGAGTACAAATTAAAAAATATGGTATTTCATCTGGTTTTAAAATAACATTTTTTTACAGAGAGGATAGTTATACACAGGAAGAGACTGCCCAGAGTTTGTGGAGTCTCCATATGGGGAGGCAGTAAAAACCTGACTGGGCACTGTCCTGGGTAACTTGTAGCTAATCCTGCTTTAACAAGGAGATTGAACTATATGATTTCAATAGGTTCCTTCCAGCCTCATATTTTGTAGTTCTGTGAAATAGCATTTTCAATTTTGTCAAAACATCTTTCAAAGGAGATGCTATTTCCTAGGTTTCATTCGCAGATTATATTAATTAGAAATTGGCTTGTGGGAACATATTTCAGAAATTAGAATTACACTTATTTTAAAATGAGTTATTTACCCTAACAATCTGAAGTGACTAGACTGTGGGGACTATTAATTTAAATTTATAATGCATATGGGTAAAGATATTGAGATTGGAATCAAGACATTTCAGTTAGTTTGAAGTGTTTGGGTTTTTTTCAGTAATACAGCTGTAATTTCAAGTTTCTGAGCTCAGTTCTAAAAATCACATTGTACCTTAGGGTCTGTTGTTTTAGTGAGAACTTATGATGAATGCTTCACAAGGAATAATGAACACCTCAATCTCTCAGCTATGTATATGTATTTTCATGATTTTTTAAACATCAGTTCTTCAGATTCTGAAGAACAGGTTGGTGACAGTTTTGAGTGCCTGTGACTAATCATTAGCTGAAAAACCTCACTGTTTTCTGACTCTGGAAAAATGTAATTGCATTGTAGCTGCAGATCTGTCTGCAGCCCGTAAAGTTTCTTCAAATGTACCTTAAAATGGAATTTTATTCTGTAAAGGATTTTTTTTTTTTTTTGAGGAAGTTTTATCTTTCTGAACAATCTCATTGAAATATGTGTTCTTCTTCTCTCTCTTCCGTCTGCCTCATTTCTCCTTCCCAGCATGACAGTGGACATGTTTTTTAACTTCATCTTGTAAAGCTCTGATGTCAATGGAGAAGAAACAAATCAAACGACCTCCTTGCCCCTCAAAACATCTCACAAGTTTTGGAAATAGAAAATGGACAGAAAGAAGAGGAAGGGCCACAAACTTAAATTTAAAATACCTGTATCTGACCCTGAACTGACCCTGAAGACCTACAACTCTGTATAACTGTTCCTCTATTTCTTGGCTCAGTTATATAAAGAAATATGTGCCTGAATGCAGTTAGACAAAAATAAAGATTGCACAGACAATTAGCTGAAGCAAAAAGAATAGAAATGCATGCTCGTCTTTTGTGCATAAAACTTGTTTTCCAAGACATGAGTAAGGGATCTTTTTTGCCTTTTAATGCTCTTATTTTTTGGGTGGTGATTTGGTTGGTTGGTTGGTTTTTGTTTTGGTTTGTGTTGCTTTGTTTTTTTCAATATAATGCAAAATAAAACATAGTTCAACAGTATAAACTTTGGTGAAGTGTCTTGGAAATAATGAAAATTACTTTTTTTTTTTTTTCATGATGTTAAACAATTTCTCTAATTATTCCCCATTCAGAGTTGAGGGGAATACAGTCATTAGAATCAATTTATAGACTTCCATTAATTTTTATAACACATTCCAAACTGATTTTCATTACTTTTCTTCTAGGGAATATAATTGAGATGGTTTTGATGTAATACAGCCTAAAATTTCTATATTTAACATACTTAAATCCTGTAGTGAACATAAAAAATGCAAGGATTCTTTCCTCTGCTGTGTCAGTGTGGTAAGGCAGTGGCTTGCTGTAACTTGCAGACATAAGCACCACTCTCCCCTATTAAAAGTATCCTCTTAAACATCTTTCCTTGGGAATTTTCTATCATAGAAATCAGTGAGACAACTGGAGAAAGAAAAATATATGAAAGAGGTTAATAGCAATTGTATATTTTTGGGAATTCTTTATGTTAATGGAGCTAGAAACTCAACTGCCTAGCAGAACATTAGCTATGGCAAGATTATATGGTGAAAATGCAGTTAGTGCAAGGTAAGAAAAAACAACATAATGTAGTCTTATTTCCATTTTTCCAGTGAGGGTGAGTATAATTAATTTAACAGATGGTTCCTGAAAACATATACATATAATGCATCCACACACATTGGGTTTCTTTCAGGTCCTGTATAGTGTCTTCATGAATGACTTTGAAGACATCAAGTTCTCAGAAGGCGCTAAACTGGGGGTCAAGCTGATATGTCCGAAGGCAGTACCATTCATAGGTACTCTGTCTGGAGAAGTGTACCAGCTAGAACCTCATGAAATGCAGTGAGCACAAATGCAGAGTCCTGCCTTTAGGAGCAAAGACACTTCCCTTCCCCTGGCTCTGGCAATGACACAGGCTAGCACAAGGCAGAGCCACCAGGATGGTCATGACTGAAGCAATTGGTCTGTGAAGAGAGGATGAGGGACTGGAGCCCTGTTCAGACTGGAGAAGAAATGGCTTGCAGGAGTATTTAACAGCAGCCCTGAGGGGTTTATGGGGTAGTTATCAAGGAGATGGAGCTAGTGCATGCACAGCAGGAGAATGAGAGACATTAGATACAAATTGAGGGAAGAGAGATGCAGGCCAGGAAAAGTCAGGTAGTGGAACAAGTTGTCCAGAGAAATTTCTTGTCTCCATTGTTGGAGTTTTTCAAGACCTGATTGGACAAAGCCTTTCACAACCTGTTCAGAGCTTGACCTGCTTTCACACCTTCTGAGGTCCCTTCCAAACTTAATTATCCTATGAATACCAGTTGCTGCATCAGTAAACATCACAGTAAAATCTACAAGAGTAAGATCTCACTTAAAAGACTTCAAGTATTTTTTAATGTATCTACCTTTTACAATGTAACCATACTTGGTGAGATTCAATTGCCCTTTTTTCAGGGTGTCAAATGGGACTCTGCTTGAGTGGCACTGAGGAATCCAGTCTCTCCTCCAGAAGAGTGTTCCACAAAGTCCCATAACATAACTGTGAGGCTTGTTCTGCCAACGCAGATTCCATTTAAAAGGAATAAAGAGAATCATGTGTCATTGTGGGTACAAAAATAACTGTAGTTTTAATTTCTTTTATACCTTGAAGACCAGATCCTTCTGTAGATTCATTGAAGTGAGTTGGTATTTTTACCAGCTGAGGGCAAATATCATAGCTACATTACCATTCACCTATAAAGACTTAATGATTTCATCTTTCTAAATTGATGCTGTATTTTCTGTAAAGGGATCATTTTTCTTCATAGGGGGTCAAAATGAATATATCTATGGCCATTTTTTCTTAGGCTGTGTAAACTGACATTTTTCTATTTTTGTTTCCAATTCTTTTCTTTGAAAGAATCAAGAGGTCTTATACTTTCTACTCCTGTGCCTTACTTAGAAGCTCTGAATACAAAAGGCATGCAAAGGAAAAAGTGAAGGGAGGCAAGGGGGTGTTTTCATGCTTGAAAATATATATATATATATAGTAAGTGTTCAACATAAAGGCTTTATTTTGACTCCAATATTCGCAGATGTGAGACTATACATTTTGACATTACCCTTGAAAAAAATTAGATATTTTCTTATTAAAACTCTTAGTATTCCTAGAGGCTGCCTAGTACCCTTAAAGAATACCCTGAAAAAAAAACCCAGCAAACCTCTTATGGGGAAGAGGCATTTGGTATCCTGTCCAACTTCTAATAGGAAAGATTATATAACTGGAATTCTGACCTGATTAAAGTCAATAGGAGTTTTATCATTAATTCAGCTAGGAGAGGATTTCACTTGAGGTGTTCAAAGTAATGCTAGACATAAAGGGCAGGGGGAAGGTGATACTTAGCTTTAAACTAGATAGCAAATTTATATTCCTCCAGTAATGCTTGCCACAGATTTTCATGCTATCTCACACCTCCACTTCAAATTTAGACATAGATGTTCTTCAGCATATACAACTCAAAGTCTTAAAGGATTAGGAGAAAAGTGAATGTTCAGGGTTGCTCTCACAAACACGAGAGAAGTAGGAAAAAGTATAAAGTAATACTTTTAGGCTTTTTTGATTATTTTGCTCATAGGTTACCTCTCTGCCTACTTCAGTCTCCCCATGGGTCTCTAAGTATCTCTGTTTATGAATTATCATCATCTACCTTTTACAGCTTAGAGTGAAAAAGGGGAGACTCTTTTCTGCTCCCTCTTCTGATCAAATTATTTTATTTTTTTTTTCTTCATATTTCACAATATCATCAATTTTATGAGGTTAAAGTGGGGCTTTTTTTCTCCTCAGAGATGGATTAGGACAAAATTCACATTCCAAAGCTGAATCAGTTTTTTAAAAAAACGTTTTATTAAAAGTTGAAAGTACAAGATGAATCAAAACATTAACACCTCTCTCAGTGGATCAAAGTTTGAAGTTTTCACAAAACTTAATTTAGATGAAACTACTTCAATATAAGCCACAGGGTAAAACTAAAACTAAACTAACACCTCTCAGAAAAAAAAAAAAAAAAACAAAAAAACAACAACTCCCACATAACTAACATTTAAAATGAAAACCAAGCTCTCATTTCTGTCTTTCATACAACTAAGTCTCCCACAGTCTACAAAACTAGTCTAAAGTTATTTTAAGATGTTTAGATTAGGGAAAAAATAGAATAGAAAACTCACCTCTGAAGTGAGGGTGCAGGAAGAATATGGGAGAGTAAACCAAGTGTCTGAGTACCCCAGAGCACAGGGGTTCTTGAGCAGCAGAAGGGAATAATTGACTGTAGTCAGGGGTACAGGCATTGAACACAGAACTGTTCTCCTTATGTACTTCATGGACATGCAGAATAATTTCCAAAGGATTTCCAGAGGCTTAAGTGCCTCCTCATTAACTCTGTACCCAGCCCTGAAGTGTGACTCCTCTTCCCTACATTTGTGAATGTCTTATGTCAAACTGAGGAAAGGACTTGCTGGGTACAATATATTTTAGGCTAAAAGAGGTATTTAAACTAGTTGTGATGAACCTCACTCTATCAGTTTCTTTTTTTTTTTTTTTCTTCATTCAATAATGAGAAGCCTGAAGTGGCTATATCAACATTAGGAATCACTGAGAAATTAATCATGCTTGATTTAAATGTTTTTTAAAATTATGTCTGTATTTGAATGCCATGGGCTTCCTTTACAGCCTGTAGAGAGAAGCAGACATTTCATTTGACTGAAAAGAGTGCTATTCCTTTTAAATGTCAGCTTTAGGATGAGATTATTTACACTTTTGGAATGCTTGTCTGTTCTTTGGATTTCCCCCCACACATGCACTGAGTATAAAAGGAAAAGAAAAGAAAAGAAAAGAAAAGAAAAGAAAAGAAAAGAAAAGAAAAGAAAAGAAAAGAAAAGAAAAGAAAAGAAAAGAAAAAAGAAAATCTTAAAGTGAGCATTTCAGATACTAACATTTACATTACAGACCTCAAGAGTATGAATGTGAAAACATGTGCATCTAATACCCTATCTAGTACCCATCTTAGAAGTCTGTGTTGGCTTTGGAAATATGGCATAAGTCTGTGGGAAAATCACATATTTCTGGACCAGCCACCAGATGTCAAGCAGATTGTCCAAGAAGGTCTGGAATGGTGCTAGATATATGTTTGGGGGCAACTAAATAAAAAGTTGAGAAAGATAGTTACTTTAAGGCTTAAACTTCATTACATGTCATCTAGACACAGCTCTCATGATGATCAACAGGGCTTGATTCTTTAGCCCACACATAGGTTTCTAGTGCCTTTTGGGAAGTCTGTGGAATCTCCTCTCCTTGCATACAGAATTCTTTTGGTGAGGCCGAAGGCAGCACAGGAAATTGGAGCCTTGTGCACAATGTTTTCTTTCTGCCATACTTCTATGTTTCTTGTTTTCCTCAACTGTTCCTGGTTTCTTATTAGTTTCAATCCTGTTTGATCTGCTCAAAAGCTTAGTGCTGTTCCTCTTCGCACTTAAAATTACTCTTTTTTTGGGTCGCTCAATATAAGGGTTTGATCAATTTCCTGTAACCAGGAATGTGTATAAGCCAAAATCCAGTGCTGCCCAAGAAGTCTGTATTTCCTGTTAATTGTGCTGGGAGTCCATGGCAATTATCCAGATATTTTGGCTAGGTGTAGTATGTAGTAAATCATGCCACTGCTCACCTGAAAACTGTATCTTTCAAGTGTACCCTTTTACTTGAAGCACTTAATGGCCAATCCAGGATTGAGAAAGTCCATTACTTACTCTGTACTTACTACTTCTCCTGGAACTGTTCCTTCAGTCAATACAATAGTGTAGGAGAGGGCATGAAGAATTCCCATTCCTTCCAGACATTATCCTTGAGACCGACCATACTACTAAGTTTCTGATAATAAATTTGGCAAAGCTGCTAATCTTATACCACTCTTCAGGTTGTGTACCAGAGGTTCTGGTTGAGTATGATCTCAGTAAGAAAGATACTCAGACTAAAATTATAAAGAAAGTGGTGATAGTATGGATGATACCACTTCCTTTCACATACTGGGAACCCTAAATTTTGCAGCATCAAACAGACCTCCAATACGCATGCACCATGCTATGCAGATCCCATCCATAGAAAGGTTACCCTGTTTTGTTCCTCTGAGCTCTGACAGGATTTTCTTACAAGAAAAGCAATTATTTTCATTTCTATTTTCAGCACCCAAGTACCATACACTTGATATATTTGGTGATAGCCTGAAAGTTACTTCAGTCAAAGATACTTTAAGGATAACCTATTCTCTAGTCCCCTGATTTTTTTTTTTTTTTTTTTTTTTTGGTGTCTGTACAGTTTATCTTTTAAAACCTTGATTATGTACTAAACTTAGTATATTTATTTAGAGAATCTCTTGAATGCGTCTAATCTTAAATACTTCTCTAGTTGTCCTAAAATACTGTTTATCATTCTATTCTGCCTTAATATTATCATATTTCTAACTCTTGAGATAAATGAGATCAAATGAGATAGAGATAGGAAATTCTTCCTTGGGAATGTTATAACTAGAAATTTGCATTATGCCTTAATTCAGATATAGTATTTATTACCTAATTCTTCCAAAATGAATATTAATTTAGATAATTTATCTGTTTTGGAAGGGGACAATGAAGTAAATCCTTCCTGATACATCCTTAAAGTAGTACTGAAAAAGTGTAATTATTGACAGTTAATATATATACAGTAATTTCTTTCAAATTAAACAGTAAAAGCATTGTATTACTTATTATTATTATTTCTCTTGATATTAGCCTACAAACTTATATTCAAATGTTTATTTGAAAGCACATTTTATACTGTAGCATGTTTGATCATTACAAACCCTATAACCTTTAGCACTGTGAAGGTCAATGGATTTGCAATGATAATGTAATAAGATGCCCCTAATGCAGAAACAAAGAATGCAATATAATACCTTGGGAGGAAAATTTCACTTGAAGAGTCAGGAGATGATGTAAACTATCAGAGATTTATTAGTACTCTAAGAGTCTATGACCTAAGGAACTTAAAGCAGGAGAGACACAGGTTTTATGAGTTTATTTGAGGACATATTCCTAATTAAGAGCCATAAAAAATATGCTGTAGAAACTCAATTGTTCTGTAGTGTTTGGCTCTTCTAACATTAAATGACACTCCAAAAAGTTAATGGTTTTCCATTAGTTGAAATAATGCTGTTAAACAGCTTAATGGCTAGAGCAGAATGCTGTAAATCAGGTAATCTATGTCCTCATTGCTGTTCTGGCACTTGCTTTGGTGAGGTTGAAAAGTCAACTTCTCCCTTCTACTCCCCTATTTTTCAAAACTGTAAATCAAATATTATATCAGTTTCTCAGCTCACCGTGATATTGACCTTCTCTAACTCCATGAACATGATATCACTCAGTGCTCTTTCACATGTTTCTTTCTTAGAATGAAACTCCCATTCTCTTACTGGCTTGGATTGTGGTTCCTTGATTTTAACTGAGTTAACCCTGGCTTATTTTGGTTGCCTAGAACTAGGTCAACTAGTATCAGACAGTTAAAGAACTTAGATGTAAGGTAATACATGTCACTTACAAAAGTCTCTAAGTTATTCATGATTACGGATTTTTAGTTGTCCAATAGCCATCTCTTTATAGACTACGCTACATGTGCATTCATTTTGCTGTCTCCTCTCCAAAATTGTTTTTCACTGTCTGTTCCTTCTGTTTATATAAAATATCTGTCAGGCTCACAGAAATGTTCCTTGACCCAAGGTTCCTTCTTTCTATTCTGAAGTTTGCTTTAAAACTGTTATTGGGAAATTCTTGTTTATATTACCATTGAAATTGGACATCCTCAGCAGGACTACTGTGGGATTTTTGTTGTTGGTTTTGTGCTTGTTTATTTATTTGTTTCCTTGTTTGTTTTTCCCTGGGGATTCTGATGTACTTTTTATTAATTCAGAAGGCTATCACATCATACACACATAAACCCATTCTTCATGAGACTTGAACCTGGTATTTTTTATTATATCATGTGGTGACAGTCAGTTAAAAGAATGCTGAAAAGGCACTGGAAATATGAGTAACTAACTGGTTTAGCACTATCTTGTTGGACAAGCTAGTTACTTGTTCTGTAGATATAATATTGTGTGCACTTATTCCATATATATTTGTACAACAGTCAATAGGAATCTCAATTTGATAACCTTGTGTGTTAATACTAGTAGTGATGACAAAAATGTTATTAGTGGGTTTTGAAGTGTCCCCTTCTTAAAAGACATGAGTAATGCTGCTTACTCTCTGATGAGCCTGTCTGGGACTGAGTTAATTTTCTTCATAGCAATCTGGATTTGTGGATTTGTGACTAAAACAGTATTGAGAATGCATCAGTGTTTTGGTTATTATTGATTATTACTGAACAGTGGTTGCATAGCATCAGGGCTCTCTCTTTTTCTCCCTCTGTTCCTACTCCACCCTTTTAGCAATTATCCAAGAGTGGGCAAGAAACTAGGAATGGAGATGGAACAGTTGACCACAAACAGCCAAAGGATTATTCCATAACATATGTTGTCATACTAAGCAATAAAAGCTCAAGGCTAGGAGGAGGAAGGGGGATATTTGTGATTATGATGTTTGTCTTTTTAAATAACCATTATTCAGGTTTTCCTGGAAGTGGCTGGACACCTGCATGGCGATGGGAAACAGTTAATAAATTCCTTGTTTCGTTTTGCTTGCACACACAGCTTTTTTTCCCACATCTATTAAATATCTCAGTCCATGAAGCTTCTCATCTATCTTCTAGTTTCTTCATGTAGCATAGGTGAAGGTACTGAGTGAGAAGCTGTGTGAGTGCTTGTCTGTTGGTCAGGGTCAATCTAACACATATTTATGAACCAGAGTTGCTTTTACTGTTGAATGCAAAGGTAAACAATTTATATACTCCATCAGAAAAGTATAAAATTAGGAGGAAAATAATTTTTCAGATGAAAGAGTTTTAAGAAGATTAAATTCATATCACTGGAGAGAAAAACGATACCCTATATTTTAATGTATTTTTTAAAAAATAAACTTGGTACTGCACCTAACCAACCACATCCAACAAATCAGAAATGAGTCATAATTTGACTTAGATTTTGCTTCACTAGAATAAATACAGTCCAGGTCAATCTGGGCTCTACTTCAAATATTCATATCCATATATGAAGAATATGATAAAATATCTTTGACTATTTGTGAGGCTTCATGTATTACTAAATTAAGGTTTTTTTTTTTAAATAAATTAAATAACAGGCATAGAACACTAAAATGTAAATATTGAAAATGTTCAAACTATCTAACTAGCTCCAGACAAAAGTTTTCTGTGAGGACAGCTTTCTGAAAATAGGAGTCCATAGCATCCATGGCTGACTAAGACTTTTCAATTTCTTGAAAAAACTGCTTGTAAAGATTGCAATATGAAAAATTGCTGTATTTGTAGTCAAGCATCTTGAATGAGACATTGTAGTCATCAGAACCCTTGGTTTATTTCCATTTCTGATGCCAAATTTCACTTACCTGTGTTTATAATATTTGAATGTAAACTCTGGAATATAGATATCTGTTATATTTCTTTATTTTTATTTGTGCCTCTTTCAAAGTCTACTGCAAGCACTCTGTTCATCTTTTGCTGCAGTGCAGGTAATCTACTGCTTAGAAAGAGGATAAAATACCTGTCCAGTCAGAAAGATAATTTTTGCACAGAACTGCATCATCCTGTACTTCGTTGCGATACTGCCTTTGTAATAATATTTGCTTTAGTGATCTTACTAAATAAATTCGGCTTACCAGATGTACTGTCAATAGTACAGGAACACATCAAACAGCATTAGTCTAGACCTTGCCTTCTGAGGCTTTTTACAGACATATTCAAAAAGGTGAATATGATGGTACCTGCCACTGTAATGGTTTAACCTCAGATGGCAACTAAGCCCCACACAGCCACTCACTCACTCACTCACTCACCCCATGTCTGGATGGAGGAGAGAATCAGAAGAATATAAATGAGAAAATGAACAGCAAAAATAAAAGTACCATATTCAATTGTATTCGAAATATATTCGAGTTGAGCAAGATAAGTGAAAAATAACTAAGATAGTAAAAGACCATGCACAAATGGAAGTACTTATAGAGGTACACTCTAAAAGATATTTTTGTTCCTAAAGTGTTGTTACACCTGCTGAAAATTCTTAAACTTCAAGCATCCCTGTGTATGCTATCACCATGTAGGTCTTGTTTAGTACAGAAACTGGCTATGAAGTCCTGATCCAGACATGTCCTGATATTGCCCACTTACTATAGAATTCTAAACACATGAGCTATGCTCTTTTTCCCAGAGTCTGCCTTCATATTTTTGGAATGAAAGAATTACCTCCCAACAGAATAGTATAACTTATTAACACTAGCTTTCTTTGCTTACAAGAGGCTACTTAGTGACCAGCACAACCCATCCATGCTAGCCACTCATTTCAAAGCTGAAGGCTAGCTTATGACATTTCAGGGCATCACTAGAACTTTAATGTGACTGAAATTCATAAAGTAAACCTTCGTTTCAGCAGCCAGTCATTTACAAGATAGTAGACCTACTTCATGATTACCAATATACACATACAAGGAGAAAGAGTGAAAAAGTGTGGGCTAGAGAAAGATGAAATATCATGCAGGTATTTGTACTCCAGAATCACAGGGAAAATATCTATTCCTTGTTCAATTGCTGCTATTATCCTGTCTCGGGGTAATATTATAGAAACTGAGAAAAGTCAAAACTCCACTGAGATAGAATTATTCAGGGGCTTCTTAGAATTTGAAGGGCTTTAAAAGTGAATGCAATTTGAATCTAAACAGTCCTATTTATTAATTTCTCAACTGCACAAGTTATCACACATTTTCTTGATGTCACCATGGTAATAGGTCTGGTGGGTTGGCCTTGGCTGCATGGCAGGTGCCCATCAAACCACTCTATCACTTCTGCTACTCAGCTGAACAGGAGATAGAAACTATGATGAAAGGTTCATGGGTTGAGCAAACAAGGGAGATCACTCACCAGCTACTATGATTGACAAAACAGTCTTAACTTGGGGAAAATAAATTTCATTTATTGTCAATCCGAAGTCAGAGTAAGATATAAAGAAATAAAACCAACTCTTAAAACACCTTCTCCCCACCCCTGCCTTCTTCCTGAGCTCAACTTTACTCCTGAATTCTCTACCTCTTCCTCTCAGACAGCACAAGGGGATGGAAAACTAGGGTTGCAATAAGTTCATCACATATTGTCCTGACGCTCCTTCCTCCTCACTCTCCTCCCTTACTCCAGTGTGGGGTCCCATCATGGGAGACAGTCCTCCGTGAACTTCTCCAAAGTAAGTCCTTCCCATGGGCTGCACTTCTTCATGAACTGCTCCAGCTTGGCTCCCTTCTACAGGTTACAGTCCTTCAGGAACATATTGCTCTAGTGTGGGTCCCCTATGGGGTCACAAGTCTTGCCAGAAGCCTGCTCCAGCATGTGGTCTCCATGGGGAAATAGCCTCCTTTGGGCATATCCTCCTGTTCCAGCATGGGGTCATCCACAGGTTGCAGGTGGATAGCTGCTTCACTGTTAACCCCAAAGGGCTGCCTACTGAGACAGCCTACCTCTCCATAGTCTCTCTCATACCTGCACCACAGGCTGCAGGGGAATATCTGCTCCAGCACCTGGAGCACCTCCTCTCCCTCTGTCTTCACTGATCTTGGTGTCTGCAGAGTTATTTCTCTCACATATCCTCACTCCTTTCACCAAGCTACTGTTTCACAGCAGATATTCACCCTCTTCTGAAATATGTTATCACAGAGACACAACCACCATCATTGGCTCAGCTTTGGCCAGAGGCAGATCTCTCTTGGAACCAGATGGAATTGGGTCTCAGGTAATGGGGGAACTTTCTGTCATCTTCTGACAGAAGCCACTTCTGTAGCCCCACAGTTACCAAAACCTTGCCATGTAAACCTGATGCAACAGGAAAATAACAATGTAAAGCCTTTCTAGGAAAGAAAAGAGCACTATTATTGAAGAGAGCATCCCACCAAATGCTTAATTTTAATGATATATCCATCACTAAACTTGAAGTAATTAAATTAGAATTAGAATAATGTATCATATCTAAGTAGATAATTTATATTGTCTAAACACCAGTTTAAGATTTATGAAATCTTCTTTATGCTTCAATGTGCATTTTTAGGGAGTGTTATATCATTTTTGTCAACTTTCATGGTACGGAGTATATGTTGAATTGTGTGGAAGGGGAGGATATAAATTTATGTGAAGTACATCTTTTATGGTTCTGTTGTGCTGTTTATCTTTTTTTGTTAACTGAATTTTCAGGAACGCGTTGCAGAATACTCACTACGCAATTCCAGTGATGATAGATGACAATTTTTTTCATCTAGATATAGATATTTAGCTATATAAGTATGAATTATGGTGTTATACAGAATTGGTGTGAATTTGTATCAATATTACTTTAATGAAAGATTGTAAATATTAATAATATCTGAAATAAAATTGAATTAGCAAAAAATATCTCTAAAGATTCTGGGTTTAACTAGTTATTCTTACTTAAATAGTTATGACAAGTTTACAGAATTTGACACATTGAAATTATATTTTCATCTTTTCCTGATGACCAGAATTTTTATACGCTAAGATTTACACTTGTTTCTTTCAGAGGCTGCTGCTTTTGTTATTTTTTTTCCGTTTTTAACTCTCCATAGGTTTTCTGAATATCTGTTTAAAGACATTTTCTTACAATTTTTATACACTTTATTTAAGTTTCATTGCTCCATACTATTTTCTGCTGTGCTTACCAGGTATAGTTTTTGCCTCCTGCTGTTCCAATTCAGTCTCCCAAATTTATTTTAAGCCTCCTGTTGTGTTTAAATTCTCTGGATCTATTCTTTATACTGAATTCATTGACTGCTTGCATTCATGAATATATAGATATCACATGAATCCATATCTAACAGAGTGGCTTGGTTTCTTATCCGACACTTGTCTTCATTGCATCTCTTAGATACAGATGTTTATTATCTCTCTATAGACTTGTTTAAATCTGCTGACTTGAACATATTATTTCTTGATAGTGATAACTGTGATTCATGCTGTGCACAGTTCTCAAGCACTTTTTCTTGTTAAAATCTTGTATTTGTGTCTTTCTATGGATAAGTCTAACTGGCACACATTTGTTTTGTTACTGGAAGTGGGCTATTTACAGTACTGTGGGCTTGGTATTTACTAATCCACAGACTGACCCTGTACCTTTAGGCAAAATTATGCAGTGACATAATTTTGACAGCATTATGTCAGCTGACAAAACAAATGGACATGGATTTGCATTAACTTTTTTTTTTTTTTAATGTAGAGACAAATCTACATGATGAGTGTGCTCATTCAATCTGTATTATTTAACTCTACCAAGCACAACAGGAAATAACAATAGCTATCCACTTCTTTTTAATATTCCTTTATTTGTAAGTATAAACTAGAAGTCTATAGAGACCAACTCTATGACTGATAAGTTATTCAGGAGCTACTAAGAGGAAAACAAAGGAATAACATTAAAAGGAAACTATTGTGTCATAGATGTAAAGATTATTTAGTTTGAACAGCTATTTCACTGTAAGATGCTTACTTTTGGAACATGTCACAATTTATAAAAACTGTTTGCTCAGCCAAATTAAGTAGGAAATCATAAATAGTATAATTCACAGTTAAATGAGATAACAAAGAGACTTGTATTTCAATTATTATTTGTATTCAAGGATATGCTGAAATATTGAAAGAAGCTATTCAGTACTTGTCAATTATTGTGTTTCTTGAGCATTTTTCTGAACCATCTGTCACTTTCTCAATTGCCTGCTGGACAATGTGCAATAGCATTCTTAGGGCCATGAAATAAATCTGAAGACTGGTTAGTGTCTGCAAGGAAATTTTCTTAGTGTACTTTGCATGATATATGAAATACATATAAAAGAGATATAAAATGCTGTTGGCAATCCTTGCATAAATTAGCGCACATGCACACGCACACGCAACTATGAAAAACAGTAGTTTAATTTAGTATTGAAAATTCATTTAAAAATGTCAGCAATATAACTCTCTCTGAAGAGTGTAGATAAGGATTTTGTTGTTTATATATCAATAAGGAAAAAAGAAAAACAATCTAAAATAATAAATTAATACATAAAATCAGACTTTATTTCTGGAACAAAAGATAACTCCACATTGCGACTGAATTATCCTCCTTAGTTTAAGGTTGATTTAGATACACAGGAAACGTCAATGTTTATTCAGTCCTAAGTCAGTGCTATTGGATTCTCTAAGTCTCTGGAGAATGAGTTCATAAAAATGACTGGTATTTCACTTTTGAAAAAGTGGCAGTTATTTCCTTCCACAGGTCAAAACCAGCTGTAACCTGAGATTTCACAAATACTCTTCTTTCTTGAGTCATTAACAGCACTAAACATGGAAATACAGATGTTAGCTCAGTAGTGTTGACTGTTGGGCATGAGGATAATCACACTGAAACCTCATCAACTATGTGTTTAAATACATTTAGGAATTTTTCATTATTTTCCGTGATATGTATATGTAACAGAAATGTACATAAAAGTAAAATTAGAACTAGTATATATACTTATCTAAAGAAATTTGTAAATAAGTTTTCTCTGAAGAACTTTATTTCCACCTTAGCAGAAGTATAGGTTAAGAATAAAAATCAGGTTTTTCAGTCCTGAATATGTATTTGCTTGTTTGCTTTCCTAATTAATGAGTTACATTTTTGACATGACAGCCATTGCCATCAGAATATTTATTTGGATTTTTTTTATAGAAGAAAAATAAATCCCCTAGAACATTCATTTTCTTCCAATTTAGGGAATCAGTGTGAAGTCTTCTGTGCACAGATGTTTTGAAAGAAAATTACACTTCACACCAGAAAAACATTGCTGTAACTGAAAATATTTTTCCACCTACATTACAAAACTTTAAATAGCTACAAATCAGCAATCAGTTATCATCAATAAAATTTGTTCGCCTGTAACGTACTTTCTGTTGTGATTTTGAAGACAGACATATCCTGCTGTTAGAATGTTCTAACAACAGAATTCATAAACAATTAAGTCTGTTACCTGAGAAGATTATTTGGGAAGATAACTTCCTATAAACCAAAGGTGTGGTTTTATGACACATGATGTGATCTAATCTGGAAATTCCATAATCTGCACCTTGAGACAATCATTCCTCATACTGACCTACTTGTGCTAAAAAAAAATTCATGTCCATACGTTGATAACGCAGCTGAAGGGCCAAAACTAAGAAGAAACTACTTCACAAAAGATAGAAAAAAAAAAAAAAATACAAGAATTGAGCAAAATATCTATATTCTTTAATATATATTTAGTTCACTTTTGAATTAGCTTTCTAAACTGCATTAGTATATGACAGCATGAAAGCCAGTTACTATTCATGGCACACATGATTGAGGATAGAGGGACAGGCAGAAAAGGTAATCTCAGATTAGATTGGTTTAAACTGGCATGGCACTGAACTCTGAGGAAGTACGTGGGGATTTGGGCTTAGCTAAATGGAAGTTAATAACAGATGTTATTATTCTTTGTGAATACAAGGAAAAAAAAATTAAGATAAACCCAATAATTTTAAATATTAATAGGCATAAATGAGTATAAACTGGTCATGTGTAAATTTAGGTTTGATTTTAAATGGGGATGTTATGGTGTAGTTGTTCACAATAGCCGAGGATTAAGCTCGGTTGACTGATTATGTTGCTTTAAGTCCTATATTCCTTGGGGAAAAAAAAAAAAAAGAAATAGAACAAAGCAAGCAAAGCAAGCCATAGGAAAGTGAAGAGGTTGAAAGTAAAGACTGGATCTGTGTGTTATAAAGCATAATGTATTTATAACCTGTAGATTTAAAAAAGGGAGCTAACTTGCCTAAAGACATCTGAGAAGATTTAAAGCTAATAATAATGCAGTTATGAAGGAAAACTAAAGAGTTGCTGTGAAGTACCAATGTAATTTTCTGATATATCTGTGTTACTGAGTTCTGAGTTACACATGGGACATTGGTAAAGCTTGGGACACAAACTGCAACTGTTTGTGAAGGCTAGAATTTATAGAATCATAGAACATGATTGGATTGGAATCAACCTTTAAACATCATCTAGTTCACCCTCTCCACAGTCAGCAGGGATGTATTCAACTAGATCAGGTTGCTGAGAGTCCCCTCCAACCTCACCTTGAATGTTGCCAGGGATGGGGCATCTACCATCCCTCTGGGCAACCTGTGCCAGTGTTTCACCACACTCACCATAAAAAATATTTCTTCTTAGATCTAGTTTAAATCTTTTAGTATAAAACCTTTACCCCTTATCCTATTTCAACAGGCCCTAATGAAAAGTTTTTCCTTATCCTTCTTGTAGGCCCCCTTTAAGTATTGAAAGGCTGCAATAAGGTCTCCCTGGAGCCTTCTCTTCCCCAGGCTGAACAACCCCAACACTCTCAGTATTTCTTTATAGAAGTGCTCCAGTTCTCTGATCATTTTTGTGACATTGTTCTGCACCCACTCTAACAGGTCAATGTCTTTCTTCTGCTGAGGACTCCACAGCTGGACACACTACTCCAGGTGAGGTCTCACCAGAATGGTGCAGCAGGGCAGAATCACCTCTCTTCACCTGCTGACCATGCTTTTGATGCAGCTTAGGATATATTTGGCTTTCTGGACTGTGAGAGCACATTGCTGGCTCGTGTTCATCTTTTTATCCATCAGTACCCCCAGTTCATTCTCTACAGGGCTGCTCTCAATCCCCTCATCCCCCAGCCTGTATTGAAACCAAGGATTGCCCCAAACCAGGTGCAGGATCTTACACTTGGCATTGTTGTACCTTATGAGTCACACAGGCTCACTTCTTCAGCTTGTCCACTTCCCTCTAGATGACATCACATGCCTGTGTGGCGTATCAGTTGCACCATTCAGCTTGGTGTTGGCAGACTTGGTGAGGGTGCATCCAGTTGCACTGCCTATGTCATTGATGACAATATTAAGGAGTACCAGTCCCAACATGGACCCCTAAGGAACACCACTCATCACTGATCTGCATCTGGACATTGAGCCATTGACCACTAGCCTCTGGATGTGACCAAACAAAAAATGCATCATCCATTGAACAGTCCACCCATCAAATCCATATTTCTCTAATTAAGAGAGGATTCTGTGGAGGACAAAATCAGAGACTTTACAGAATTCCGGATAGTCCACTAGACTGGTCAAGCAGGACTTGCCTTTGGTGAAGCCAGGCTGTTTGTCTCAAAACACTTCCCTGTCCTCCATGTTACCAGCTTGCCAGTCTTGCTCACCAGGGGCGTACTCTTTCTTTGACCTTCCTTTACTGCTTGACCTACCTGTAGAAGCCCTTGTCATTCTTGACGACCCTTGCCAAGTTCAACTCCAGACACACGTTGGTCTTTCTGATCCCCTTCCTACACCACCAAGCAGTGCCCCTATTCTCTTCCCAGGAGACCTGTCCCTGTGCAGTTCCTTCTTGCCCTTTAGTTTAACCAGCAGGTCTCGACTTAGCCATGCTGGTGGATGCTGACTGGCCTGCTCCCAGCTTGAAAAAGCAGAGACCTATATGGTCTCTCTGGAGCTTTCTTCCAGCTGACCAGGCCCAGGTCCTTTATCCTTTCCTGAACTTCAACCCCCTGACTACCTCGGTGGTGCTTTGCTGAGCTCCCTTCAGCATGTCAAAATCCTTGTAGTACTGCAAAGTCCAAAACTGGTCTCTGTGTTGTCTCATAAGTGCTAAAAGGAGAAGAATCAGCTAAACCTGTCTAATATATTGAAATAATATAGTTTATTGCAGTGAATGTGACTGGAGAGCAGTTACTACTTTGGCAGGTGCAGGCAAGGTTTTTAAGTTTTCTAGCAAATGTTAACCAGTATTTGGTATGGTATATTTAGTAAAAGTCCTTTATGTGTCATGAACAATAATTTCAGTTTCTGCAATCATTATACATATTCCAAAATGAAAAATTAGCTGGAATGAATGTATACACTTCTTTATACACAAATGCAAACTTAAAGATTTCTCTAAATGTCAGAATTCTTACTCAGAAAGAGAGGAGGAAGAAAGGAGAAGATAGAAGATGAAAGATTCTCAAGCTGCCATGCTCAGAAATAAAACTTATAATACATATCAAAGATGTAAAATAGAGTTCAAGAATATATAAAGCATCCAGTAGACACAACTCATAGCATTTTTTCATTGAAAAGCAATATTATTTTTAATGTAACTAATACAAAGCAAAAAAGTAGGATGGAAATGTAATCCATTTTTACACATTTTATGACTAAAGAAGTTGAATCTTTGAAATAGTATCTTTGAGCTTCATGAGTTTTAAAACATGTTTATCATTAATTCCAAATCCATACTAAATATCGACATTTTTCTAAATATTTCCACATTCGATATAGGCAGGTAAAATATATTTACAAGGTCAACAGATGTTAAATTAAAATAGGAGAATTTTAGCTTTTGAATAAAGCAAAGTATTTGAAGGAAAGAAATTGAACTCTTCATGTCAAAAAAACCCCACAAAAGTATCTACTTTAAACTGTGGTTTTGAAAGCTGAATTTTTTACCGGCAGGTCAAGAGCATTTACATTTGGGGATTTACCTATCTCTCACTATAAATGCTTGTATATAATAAAAAGAAAATCAAACAATTTTTAAAAAGCACTAAGAAAGCTTCAGGTTGTGCATTTCAAAGTTATTTTAGCTGTGGCAGAAATCAAATTCAGTGTGAAAGGATTTTCTTTATTATTTTTTAATACTTATAAAATGATGATATGGAAAAGAAAATCACGGTTGAGCAATCTAAGTCATAACTAGTCTTGTTAGAAGGAAGTTCTGTATTCATAAAATCTAATAAAAAATGAATGGCAATATGTTTTCAGAGGTGGATAGTTTTATTGACTTATATCTTTGAAGGGCTGATGCTTTTTATCTGTCAGTATTACCATGTTTTTTAATATTAGTATCTTTTTTATTTTTTAATTGTGAAATATTATATTGGATTTATTCTACCTTGCTATGAAGTTTTTTGGCAATTATATTAAGGCAGCTGAAACATTAATAAGACTAAAAGCTCCAGGAGGATTTGAACACAATAACATTTAATTTAGTAATTGAAGCTTGAAACTATCACCTTACTCACGTCATAATATAGAAGGATTTTTATAAGATAGGTAGTGCAGGGAGGTACATTGCTATACCCTGTCACAAGGGGTGGGTGGGAGACCCCTATGAATTCAGGATAAACAACCTGCTTGTTTAATATGTCTAGTCAGTCACTCAGTGTCTCCTTCTTCCCTCTGAATGCCCTCGACAGTACAGCTCTAATCCCTGTGGAGGCTGCAGCGGAATCTTTTTTCCTTTTTTAGGGTGTAAGATAAGATGAGGGGTAAATTTTTACATTTTATGCACTTATGCACTTTAGAAAAGAGCTCTAGAATCTTGTGGCTATTAATTTCAAAAGCTTCTATGTGCATTATTGTATTATTCTGAAGGAATCTATAGAGACCAAACTAAACCAAGCTGCACTCAAAATCCTTAGCATCGTAGGATACCAAAAATCCCTTTTCCTGAAAGTCAGTTAACTAAATGTGAGATTTGTTTTTTAAACACATTCATAAATTAGAAAAAAATGCCTTTGGTTTCACCAGACCTATACCTCTTAACTTGACTTTTACACATGATGTTATGCTCATTACTGAATGGCAACACAATAGCTCAGGTGACATTAAAGCACCAATATTTTACAAGATAGTGATCTAAAATACCCATCAAATTTACCTCTTTCTTTTCTGCGTTGTCTATAACTTCAGTCTTAACAACTACCAAATGGATTGATGATGATGTGATTTTCAGTTAAATAAAGTGGGAAAAAACAAATAACTTCTGACTGTGGATTACATGGCCTCATCTAGTGGCTGCTAATTCAGGAAATGTCTTCAGAGAGTTTAGAGTTTGGGGTTTTTTCTGAGACACTGAGACACTTCAGATTCATTAATATTGTGCATGCTTCCTCTAGTCACTTAACACAGATAGCAAGCACCTGCATGTGAATATTTTAACTTCAATTTTAGTAATTAAACACCCAAAATATGTAGTATATAGCCTAGTAAAAAAAAATTACTTGGCAAATAATCTCATATTGGTTTGGTTATCCTCAAATAATTGTTTCAAAATTAAGGCTACTTATGATAGTGTTTGTTGCGAACAAAAGCATGTATATTTACAGGGCAATTAAATATTTCAGAATAATTTCTGAAACTGGATGGCTGCTAAAGAAAGTATTATGTAGACATACAGATGCACATGAATTAATTTGTGGAGTTACCGAGGGCAAATTTGCATTTAGCTATCGTGGGTTTTCACACGCATATCACTACCAATATCAGTATCAGAAGCACATTTGCATGTCTGTAATAAAGCCTGTTTTCTACGTATTCTTCGATTTAATCATTGTTATAGTTAACCCTAGTAGACAGTCAAAAGCTTGCTGTTGCTTGCTTACTTCCCCATAGTGGGGTCAGGGAAAGAATCAAAAGGTTAAGAGTAAGAACCTGTTGACTGAGATAAGGACAGTTTAAAAGTTAAGGCAAAAGTTGCACTTGCAAGCAAAGCAAAGCAAGTAATTAATTCACTACTTGCTCTTGGCAGGCAGGTGTTCAGCCATGTCCAAGAAAGCGAAGCTTCATCACACATAACTGTTACTTGAGAAGACAAATGCCATAACTCCAAATATCCTCCATTTCTCCTTCTTCCCCCAGCTTTTATTGCTGAGCACGACACCATATGGTATGGGAATATCCCTTTGGTCAGCTGAGGTCAGCTGTAGCCTATCACCTCACAACTTCTTGTACACCCTCAGCCTCTTCACTGGTGGGGTGGTGTGAGAAACAGAAGAGACCTTGACTCTATGCAAGCAGTGCTCAGCAACAGCTAAAACATCCCTGTGTTATTGGCACCAAAACACAGCCCCATGCATGAGCTACTACAAAGAAAATTAACTCTTCCTCAGCTAAAACCAGCAAAACGTACAATGTTAGATTACTAAGGCTACAACCACATTAGAGCATCTGTGAGAAGAAGAACACATGAATAGTTTTGAGTCACCCCTCTCTCCAAGTCATCTCTGTTTTCTCAGGACAAGTCAAAGCTCATGCCCACCAGCAAGTACTGATTCTAACTAGTATGAGAGAAAGTAGCTCTCATTTTACCACTCTTGCTGGAAATTAGTACTAGAATACTCCTGTCTGGTTATAGTCTACAGTTTTTATATTAGTTACCAGAGAAATTTTAAGTCCATTCCATATAGAGTTAAAAAAGAAGACATCTGTAACATATTTGTCCATTATTTATAAATAAAAAAATCTGAAGTTACAAGGTAATAAAAGGGGAAAAGAAAATAACAAATGCAGGGGGAGGTTTATTTCCTGGGGAAATAAATCCTAATAACTTCTAAATAAAATTCCTGTGGATTCTTTCCTGTCCTTAAGCAAGTTCCTACAAAATTAGCAGAGGACTTAGTGCTATCTGTGCCCTTATTTTATAAAAACCCCTTCTGGATAAAATGTGATTAGATGTGCATCAATTAAAGGGTATCATGTTAATTCTGTTATAGGCATTCTAACGTCAACCTGTTAGAACATGTGCCTTGCTGCAACATATAATTACCCAGGAGGAAGTGCTGATTTTGTATAGATCAAAAATTCTTTCTTCTTAGGACTGTTTTTGAAATAAACTTTTAGTATACTGATGTCAGAATGTCTTTAAGATTGTAAGTGAAAGTATTATAACTTTGTATTATCTGTCCAGTTAAAAAACAAAATAAAAATATTATTTCCCTATATTTAATGGAGGATCTTTATTTTATTTTTTTTTTCTAACTAGAGAACTTGGACCAGATTAAGAAAAACTCTCTGTCAGCTAAAACTGAAATTGGCTAGTTCTGAGCTATATAATTAAAATATGGTAATTCAACCATCACACCCCAGTAGCTGTCTAGATATGCTTTATTTCATCTGAAAGCCATCTGAACACATGCAAGGGTTTAAATTATTATCAAAACACACAGCACATATACAAACACTACAGCTTAATACAATGTCATCACAGTTTTTTTATTAAAAACAAAACAAAACAAAACAAAAACTTACTGTTTATACAGTGCGTCTACTAAAACCACTTACCCCAAGAAATAAGAATTCTATTCAATAAACCCCCCTCAGGCTTAAGCTGTAGAAACCCACATTATCCCTGCAGAATGTGCAACCAATGAGCTAGAGCTTGGGCTACATGGTGGACAGATGTAGTGACAAAAACAAGGAAACTTTTTTATCAGATTTGTGTTCGATACACACCACTCCCAAGTCAGGGTTTTGAAGGGAACAATTTAAGTAGACAACTTAGATGTCTACTACTGTCTGAACCATCAAGTACCTGAGATAGCTCCACTGTCTGGGCAGAGCAGACACAGGACAATGAGGAGACCTGCATCATTCTCAGGCAGCAGCTGGTGTCTAGGCAGGATATGGCTATGTCTGAAATGACATCAGGCATGTGTTTATTTAAATCATGACTCCAAAAGGACAGAGCATTTTGGAAAGCCTTATCCTATCAATCCAGATTTTGTTTGTTTGTTTGTTTTGTTTTGGTTTGGTTTGTTTTGTTTTGTTGGTTTTTTTTTGGTTTTGGGCCAGAATTCAGTCATCTATGTAGAAAAGATGTTTGGTCTTTTTCGACACTAACTTTTTCAGTCTTTGAGGACTATGTAAGTGTTCACATGAACTGGAATAAGCATTTTCCAAAAGCACGTTTCCATTTCATATGTTTTATAACGTGTTATAAATAGTGTGCTATTAATGTATTATTAATGCATATTATGCATAAATAATAAATACTACATTATTGCAAACCTAAATTAGCATTGTTGCATTATTAAAAGGACATCAAAAAGGCATATTCTGAAACACATTTTAAAAACTGATCAGCATTTAACATGATGCTTTTAGATGTGCTTTTAAGTGTGTAATGTATTTATTCATAAAGCCTCATACAAAGGGTTGCAGCCAAATGGAGTTGTAAAACACAGGAAAACAGCTGGAAAAGAGTCAAATATATCCCATGGAGATCTGTGACTCAATTTTACACAAACAGATTATCAAATGTAGGCTTCCTATATTTGCAGATAAATCAAATATGAGATGAAAATATTTCACTTTAATGCAGTTTTTAAACTCTGACAAATGTGAATAAAAATGTAATAACATATAAGTACAGATGCTGATAAAATCCCAGTATTTCTATATGCCTTAGGTTTTTGGATATCCTTTCTGACAGCACAGGTTAATAACTTTTGATTATAGGGAGTTGATTCATTTCATATACAAGTTACTTATGAAAATGAAACGCTCTTCTCTTTCCTTGATGAAGTAACTGCCACTGTCTCTACTAATATAGTGCTTCAAAAGGTTTCAGTTTCTTTGTATCAAGAAAAAAATAATTTTCCATGAATAATACCCACAAGTTTCAGTTAAAAATACGTTAAACTTCTTACAGTTGTAACCATTATAAATAGAAAATAGATCAGAATTTTGTGAAGCACTGTGGACATCAGTATTAGTCTTCTTCCCTTCTTTTAGAGCTCTGTCTTTACTTGAATTCATAGGATCCCAGCAACTGTATTTAAAAAACATCTCTCCAAATTGATTACAAGAATTATTTGCATCCCTAAGACCTTTGTTAATCAGATACATACACACACACTTTATTTTCAGTATATAAGTCCATATTCTTCACTGTTTTTTTGTTCATGAACATTGATATTGCTTCAATGGACATAAAAAAAAGGATATAAAGTTTGTTATTTTTGTATCATCTAAAACATATCTTCCAGCTGTTATATTTGTCAAATTCTTTCATTCTTTGTTGCAGAATAAAGCACAAACACGTTTTATGTAATGTATATATATATAGGTATACAGGAACAGGATGTACTCTAGTCTCTCATACTTTCAAACACAATACCATGTATTGTCACCAACTGCTGTATCACACCATGAGGTGGTGATAATGGATTTACAGAGTACGACTATATACCAATAGTCTCTAAAAACAGTCATGCCAAACCATTACATCAGATTTAGATTAGAAGGGGGCAGTTAAATATTTACTACGTCTTAAGTATCACTGATTGGTCAGTCTGAAGTTTTTACAGGATGATTTCAAGTTTACTTTGGCAGAAAATGAGACGAGTTATTATTTCTTCATTACTGAAACAGTTGTTTTGATGAAGACACTGAAGACTTGAGGAGCTTTCTTTTTTTTAAGTTTTTATTTTGAATTATAAAGTAACATATAGATGATATTACTTCTTTGACTTGAAAACTAATGTTTTACTGTATCCTTGTAGATCTACTTTTGTTCTCTGTCATGCTTTCACATGACCTTCACATGCCTGTCAAGAATGTAAATACAGATGCTGATGAGATGCTGGGAATCATCTCATCTAGCTGTAGGTGTCTGCTACCTACGTAACTATGGATGATTCAGTCATCAAGACACTACAAAATCAATGGAGAGAATCAAATACTTTTATGGCATATTTCATCTGACTTATTTCATATGTTCATCATGAAATGAGATGAATGTCTTCCTAGAAGTGATTATTTTTCTCCCTTGATTATTGAGAGAGATGAAATGACTCTTTCAGTAACTTTCTGCAATAGTTTTCTTGCATGATGTCATGTGAATTTTACTCGCTGTACAGAATGTCAAATGTGGATTATTCATTTCTGCCCGACTGCAAGGGCTGCTGTCAGTGTCCTGTATGTATCAATAGACCTTAAGGGCCCTGATCAGCCTCCTGTGGGGTCACCTGTCAGGAGCAGCACCTGAGCTCAAGCAGTTGCTCTGGTAAGAGCTAGGAGGTAGAATTTGCAAGTTGCAGTTTTAAGTATGACAGTGAGGATTATTCATTAGTTTTGAACTGTGATATCAGTTCTACTGGTGCCTGGGTGCACACACAGGGAACTCCAGTCACTGATTCCTTTGGGAGTGGGGATAGGGGGTTTCTCCCATGGATCCAGGAGCTTCCTGTCTACTCCTCTAGACAGATAAGGGACTAGTATGAGACAATGGATAAACTTGAATATAGGTGCTTGTCTGAATTGCTAGTGAGATTCACAAATAAGTAACTAATTGTTACTGGAGCATTCCAGGTCGGAATTTTGGACTGTCATGAAGACTCCCTTCAGGCAAGTCTTCCTCTGCACAAAGCATATTGAAGGCTTGAAACAGATAATTAACTTCCCAAGGGGAGGAATTTGGCCCTTTAAGAGACTGACCTTGGCTGTTTCTGCTGAACCGATTGTTAAATAAAGACATTCGCAAACAGTCAACAGAAACTGTTCCTGCAGATGCAGAAAAGATTATGTAGAACTGTCCTTCTAATGCAGTTAAGATATTTAAGAGACATTTTTTATATAGTTAAGTAATCAAAACAGACAGATACTGCATATGTTGCAGTGGTCACTTAGGACAATGGGCCTGCTGAATTATAACAGCTGAATAGAGCAGTTTAAAGACTCAGTCCAAATAAAGACACAGCTAGGTATGCACTTACTGCCTCATCAAGAGATGTGATTCCCCACATAAGCACTGTCCTATGATAAAATCAAAATTATTTAGTTTTGGGGTTTGTTTTTTTTGTTTTTGTTTTTGTTTTTGTTTTTTTCATTTGTGTTTTGTTGTTGTTGTTGTTTTGGGGTTTGGTTGTTTGTTGTTGTTTTGTTTTTTTTTTTTTTGGGTGGTTTGGTTGGTTGGTGATTAACATCACAGAGTGCTATATCGACAAAATTGTAACCAGAAGCTTGAAAGCTGGCATTTTGAGAAACCACACTAAGACAACTGTGTCTCTTTCTGGGTTATCTAGTAAACAAAAGATACAGATGTTCTGAATTAAGTTCTGGGGAGGGTATTCAAAGGGCAGCTGGAGCCATTGAAGTATAAGGAGTGAGACTTGGGCTTGCTGAGAAGCTTGCCTATGGGGAAGGTGGCTATGACAAAAGAGGGGAGGGTTTTTACTACCTAATGTGATATTGTAGAGAGGATGGAGTTGTACTCATCTTTCAAAAGCATATTGGCAGGGACAAGATGGAATGGATATAAGCTGCAGCAAGGGAAGGCATAGATGGTTACTAAGGGGAAAAAAACAAAAATCAAATACAGGCATGGTCAAATACCCTGGTAGGCTAGATAACCTCAAACACTCAGAGTGTCATAAAATATCCCATCTGCATAAGTGTATCATAAAGTCATTGAATTAAATTATGATCATGATCTAGAATCACAAGACTTCAGAGCAGAGTCACAAGTTTCAGTGTTTCAGAAGTGAGGTAATCCTAAACTGTGTGGATACGAACCAATTTGTAACACCAGAATACTGTTACAGCATTCTTCTTCTATTCTATGAACACAGCCATAGCTGTTTCATGATTCACTGACATTTTACATCCACTTCTTGAAATAATGAATGCAAAAGTCAAGCTGACAGTGTTTGCTCTTCCTGCAGTCCAAAGTAACCAAGTGTGATATAGCACTTGAGGTGGTAAACATTGCTATTTGGTACCTGACATGAGGGAACACTCACGTTCTGTAGCTGAAGGATGTTGTCAATAAGTTTGTACTGATAAACAGAAGGTGGCCAGGGATTTGGAAAGCAGATTTACAGATCTGCTCTGACAGAGCTAGTTGGAGTAGTCCAAACCAGGGCCAGAGAATGACCTTAGAATTAAGAGGCATGCACAATAGGAAATCCTGGACTCATGTCCTTCTTAAGCTTTTTTTATTATTATAGATAAATTATGTGATGACTGACTTAAGACACTCAATACCATCAGTTTATTAATGGATTTTATGATGCAAAATATTATGTTAATGTTCCTTTTTCTGATGGATAACCTGATCAGATTTAAGCATTTTATAAGCAGCTGTGAGAAGTCTTACAATCTCTAGCCCTTGTTCTCATTAATGACTTCAACTTACTAGGTGTGTGATGGAAATACTATGGAGTGGAGGAGAAACGGCCTAGGAGATTCCTGGAGTGTGTAGAATATAACACAGCTTACACAGCTGGTGAGTAAGCCAACAAGGGAAGGTGTCCCACTGGACCCATTGTTTATGAACAGGGAAGTATTTCTGGATGATATGAAGATCTGAGGCTGTCTTGGTTGCAGCAATCAAGAAATTACAAAGTTTTCAATTTTCAGAGAAGTAAAGATGGGTGTCAGCAGGACTCTTACTTTGGACTTGCATACAACAGATTTTGGCCTGTTTAGGAGAGTAAGTGAAAGAGTTCCCACAAACATTTCTATTGGGGTGGATGTGATCCACCCAAAAGTACTGAGGGAGCTGGTGAAAGTGCTCACCAAACCACTCTTCATTTATCAGTAGTCCTGTCTAAATGAGAATGTCTCATTTCACTGGAGGTTAGCAAAGATGACACCCATCTACTAGAAGGGCTGGAGGGAGGATCTGGGAAACTACAGGCTGGTCAGTCTGACCTTGGTGCTGGGGACAGTTATAGAGCAAATCATCCTGAATACCACCATGCAGTATATACAGGTGATAGGGCCCAGTCAGCCGAGGTTTATGAGAGGCAGGTCCTGCTTGACTACCCTGATCTCTTATGACAAGGTGACTCACTTAGTGGATGACAGAAAGGCTGTGGATGTCGTTTATCTAGACTTTTGTAAAGCCTGTGGCACTGTTTACCACAGCATTCTTCTGGAGAAATTGGTTGCTCATGGCTTGGATGGGTGTAGCTTTGCTGTGCGAAACACTGTCTGAATGGCCAGACCCAAAGTGTGGTGGTGAACAGAGCTAAATCCAGTTGGCAGTCAGTCACAAATGGTGTCCCCCAGGCTTCCGTATCAGGGTGCATCCTCTCTAATATCGATGATCAAGATAAGGGGATCAAGTGCACCCTCAGGAGGTTTGCAGGTGATACCAAGTTGAGCAGGGGTGTTGATCTGCTTGAGGGCAGAATGACTTTACAGAGGGACCTGGACAGCCTGGATCAATGAGCAAAGGCCAACGGTATTGAAGTTCAGCAATGCCAAGTGCTGAGTCCTGCACTTCAGTCACAACAACCCAGTCTTCAGAGTCCCAGACTTCAGTCGCTACAGGCTTGGGGAAGAGTGGCTGGAAATCTGCCTGGCAGAAAAAGACCTGGAGGATTTGGTCAACAGCCAGTGGAATATGAGCCAGCAGTGTGTCCAGGTGGCCAAGAAGGCCAACACTGCCCAGGCTTTTATCTGAAGCAGTGTGGCCAGCAGGAGTAGGTTTCCTGGCACTAATAAGTCTCTTCCTTGAGTACCGTGTTCAGTGTTGGGCACCTCACTACAAGAAAGACATAGAAGTGCCGGAGCGTGTCCAGAGAAGGGGAACAAAGGTGGTGAAAGGTCTAGAGAACAAGTCTTACAAGGATTATCTAAGGGAACAGGGGTTGCTTATCCTGCAGAAAAAAAGAGGCTGAGGGGACACCTTATCACTCCCTACAACTACCTGAAAGGAGGCTGTAACAAGGTGGGGGTAGGCCTACTCTCCCAAGTACCAAGCAATAGGACAAGAGGAAATGGGTTAAGTCATGCCAGGGAAAGTTTAGATGTTGTATTAGGAAAAATTCCTTCTAAGAAAGGGTTTTAAAGCATTGGAACAGGCTTCCCAGGGAGGTGGTGGAGTCACCATCCCAGGAGGTATTTAAAAGCCGTGTAGACGTGGCTCTGAGGGACATTGTTTTGCGGTGGACTTGGCAGTGTCGCATTAATGGATGGACTTGATCTTAAAGGTCTCTTCCAGTAAAACGATTCTATGATTCTATACATGAACAATTATATCAATATAATCACAGTATGGCTACAATGTAGTCAGTAATTTCTGGTTCTGAAATAGTCTTGAACAAATGTAATCCTTCAAAAGTAGAGTTAATGTTTGAACTCGATGATCCTAAAGATCGTTTCCAACCAAAGTGATTTTATGATTCTATGATAAATATGGGGTTATGAGGGTCTTTTTTTTTTTTTAAGAACCTCTGCCAGTTTTTTTGAATTAATTAACTTTTTCCATGTAGTTGCAAGTTTGTTCATTTGTAAAGGGATGAATATATGTTGACTAAATATAGCCTACTGTAGATTGAATTTATCTTCTGTATCTTTAACTGTTTATTAGCGTGTCAGTTTTATTTAAGAGGTAGTGTCTGTGTCTAAGAGACTTTGAACATTTATAGTTGTCTTAGGAATCATTAGAAATTAACAGACGTTTGTGACTAGTCTTTTGATCTTTAAAGGTGATAAGGACATTTTTAATATCTAAAAACTATACGTTGTTTAGATTGCAAGGAAACAAAATTAATATTAATTGATTCAGAAGATAATTCTGAAGTGCTAGACAAGCCTTAAGGCAGTCCAGCTACTGTGCTGAATATTTCCCATGCATTTTAAAACTCTTCACTTTCACATTTTTAAAGGGCTCTACTGTTAATCCACGTTAATTTACCCACTTAACAAATTAACAGTACTGTATTAATTTGAGGGATTTTTTGATCCTAGAAGCCTCATTAAACTTCGTGTGAACATCCTATCTGACTTACAAAACATAGCAAATCAGGTGATATTTAATTTAGAGTGTAATGTCCTGAGAACAGATACCATGTACAGTTTCATTTATGCTGTAAACTAACAACTTAATAACAATGTAAATGAGAAGTCACTTTTGTGAAATTACAAGTACCTCTTATCATTTCTCATTAATTAAATTGTGTCTGGGCAACCTGTTAGTTTAAGATTGGATGGTTTCATAAAACAGAGTTGCAAGAGCACACATCTTGCTTTCTATGAGAATTTGGTTCCTTGTATCGTAATTTGTCGTTACCGACACCCAATCCCC
>NW_008582042.1:0-6806 GCF_000691845.1 Merops nubicus
GCTCATGGCAGAGGGGTTGGAACTGGTCCAACTGATCCTTGTGGTCCCTTCAAACCCTGACAGATTCTGATCTGTTTTAGCAGAGGACTTTAGAGCCCTAATGGCTCAATGGCTGGACTTGATGGTCTTAAAGGTCCCTTCCAACCTAAAGGATTCTATGATTCTATTGTGTATGCTGAGTATTACTGAAAGGGAAAGTATACTGAATCAACATACCTATTGTATATGTTCATACTTATGGGATAGCTCTAAAACTGAAATTTAAATATTCATATTTCAAAATAAAAACATGAAAATAAGTTCATGTATATGGAGGGAAAAAAAAAATCCTTCTTCCCAGAAATTCATACAGATTCTAGGAGATATTTGAAAAATCATCTTGTAAGTATTGCCAAATACCTGAGTTATTATCTTTCTGGCTGAACATCTAGCCAATAACATATCTTCCTTTCAAACTGAAAGAACAGTTCCAGTGAGGCTGGAGTCCTCTCCACCTTCCACCTCCTCAGGAGACAAATGTTCCAGAGGCATCGTGCTTCCCCCACCTCTCCCACACATCTACAAGTCGATGGCAAGTGGGGAGGATGAGGGAGGGAAAGGTAGCTTTTCATGGACAAAAAAGCACTTGTCAAAACTGCATATTACTATTATTTTTTTTAAGTTGGTCTTGCACTGTGCACTTTTCATTAGATCCATCTAATCGCAAACAATTTTTAAAACATGATAGGGCTGGCAACCATTTATCAGATACCAAGGGCTTATTATAGTGTTGTGTGTACAGTTTCTAAATGAGTAACTGAAACATCTCAAATAAAAAAAGAAATCCCAGAAAATTTATTGGTACATAGGTGTAAGACTCTCCAGAAACAGAACAAACAATTATAAAATTATGTTCATATATTAAGGCTTTTGGCAAGTGTTTTGAGAGTTACATTGCTTTCCATCTCATAAGAGGCGCTATTTCAGAAACACATCCAGCAGTCACAAAATTATTTGCCTGATTTTCTGATGCCCCCATACATCCAGCTTAACACAGCATGGGCCTGTAAGAAAGGGAACTGAAGAGGATTTTATTACCATAGGCACTTTTTATCATGTTTAGACAGCTTACTGTGTAGCCACTTTACTAAGGTTGCTGATGTATCCTTTGTTTTCCCAGGGTCTCCTGGACACTACTTCAGAAAAAGAAGTATTTTCCACCACCTCCTTGTTACTCTTTAGCCATACCTCCAAAGAGCTGGCTGATAAGCTTTCTAGTATTTCAGCAACACCCTAAAGAGATGCTGGGCTGAACTTGTTTGCTCATTTATGAGTGGTGCCTGACAAGGGAAATGGCTGGCCATGCAAGAATCATGCTAACAAACCATACAAGGACCCTATTGCTGCAGGACTTTTGGAGTTCACCTACAGCTAAGATGCTTCAGGCTTTCCACATTACTCTGCAGAGGAAGCAGATGTGCAGGTGTCTGCCCTGGAACAGCTCTGACTTAAAAGATGCATTTCCAGCACAAAGTTTGTACCTCACATCTATAGAAAAACGCAGCGTGTTCAACATCCCTGCATAGGCTTAGTCTGGTGGAGACACCAATCCCACACCAACTCCAGACCATCTCTGTAACTGCCCAAAGGCCAGAGCTGTTGTTCAAGTCTGAGAAGCAGCTTTTTCAACAGTGTTATAAGCAAAGTGCAGAACTAGACACAGAAGTAGAGATATCTAAGCAGCCACTGAATTTAATCAGTGACCCATTCTAAAGCTTCTGCAATATCTCACATGAAATTATAATGAATGTATTAAATCTCATAAGCTTCATTATGCCGAGCATACTGCATATCCTTTCAGTGCTGCATCATTACCACGTTTTCTCTTCTTTTCCTAAGGACTATGAGTATTTGCTAACTCATTATGCTTAATGACAACCCAGTTTACAGGATCTCTCAGCATTAGGTAGTCCCAGATTGAGCGATTCTGGCAACTCTAAATTAACAGCGAGCAAAGCAGCAGTGATTGTGCCTCCTTTCTTCCAACTACATCATTATACTAAACCATGAAGAATGAGAAAACCCACACCAAAGACATCCATTTATGCTCAACTCTCACTCTATGTTTAAAATAGTTGAGGAAAGAAAAACATTCTTCACTGAACACTGAATGACCTCAAAATTAGCAGGAAGTTTTAAGACCCTGCTATACTTCACTAAAACAATAGCAAGTTACATGAACTTTTCCTTGAATGTAAAGCTGAAATTCTCTTTCCATTAGAATAAATAAGGGAGAAAAAAAGTGAGATAAGTTTTTCTATCTGGAAAGGATCACAGCATGGCTTAGGGTACAGCTTCACTACTTCAAGTCAAGGGACATAAAACAAGTCAAACATGAATTAATGCATATCTTCTTTCTCAAATTAAAAAAAAAACACCCCAGAAGCAAAGGAAAAAACTAGCTCATTTATTCTGCTCACATTTATGCCATGGTACCTGTAATGACTGAACTACAGATTTTCTGTTTTTCTTACAAAATCAAGTGCTGGTGAAGGGTCTTCTCTTGTTTGAAATCCTTCTCACATTGTGGCTGTGGCTAATGCTGTTTTCTAAATTTTAGAGTAGCACTGATAAAAGTACAGACTAAACGGAGAGTGATTAATTAAAGCAAGCCATGAAGAATGCACGAAATACAAACTCACCTAAATAGCACATTAAAACACAGACCTTCCCAATTACACTTTCAAACCAAACCAAGTCACTATTCTCTGCATTTTAAAGAGGTTTACACAAACCATATACCTTGCCTTATTTTACAGATTCTTCTTATGCGTTAGAAGTATTGCCATGAAGAGAAAAGAAACAAAACAAAAGAAAAAACAACTTATTACCATTTTAGGGAAAGTCCTGTGTTTGGGAGCTCTGCTGCTGCAGACTGAGGTTATGGCTAATGTTTTACCACTAGAAATTTCTCCCAAATGCAATTTAATTGCAATTTACTCTGCAAGATCTGGCTTGCTCCTGCTTTTGTGTTGGAGTGGTTAGTGCTGTTTGAGTCCTGCTTAACCCAACTCTGCAAGTTGAAAAGATTGTTTTCCATCTCTCAGTGTGTCTTTCCACACTGACTTTCCAGAGCTAGGATAAGTCTTCAGACAAATCCTGTCCTCTGGTTTATTTCCCATTCTGACCTGAGATTAACCTGCTTCTTAATTTCTCCCTTGTTGAAAGGTCTTCATCAGTGTAAACCCAGCTTTGGGTGCTGTGCATCACCTAGCCCTATTCCTTAGCCTGGTGAAGATTTATCTTCTTTTTTACCACATTCAGGATGCTTTTGGAATATCCTAGTGATCTGATTGTTTTGTTGATTATAAACATAGAAAAGATGGAAAAAACAAAACATAATCACACAGATTTTACATCTGGATCAGGAGACCTCTCTGTTTAGTCTGCCAGCAATGAAGAATGTGCAACAACAAGGTTATTCAAAAACTAATCATACTGAAATTTCATTAGCCCTAATGTTTCCCCATTGACTCACTTTTTCTTTTTTTTTTTTTTTTCTTAATCTGGCCTCTAGCTAAGTTTCTCAGTTGTGGCCAACAACAGCCACAGTGCTATGCTTTGCCAATCACTGGGCAAATTGCCCTCACCTCCTCACATCACTTTGCTGCTGTCTCCATTTTTTGATGGTCAGGTTTTACTTTGGAGCTACAGGGTATTTACCTGCTATCAGGTCTTTCCTGCTGGGAGAACATACAAAGAGAGAAGCCAAACACTTGTACCTGTTATCACTTATTTGTTCACTCATCTCCCTTCATTTTCTCATCTCCTTGCATAAACACAAAAGCATTTTGTATGCCTTTAAAATAAATGGCCAGTGAGGCAATAAAGCTCTGGCATTATAACATGAACTTTCTTTTAAAATGCTACAAAAAGTTCTTTCCCCTTAATAATGACAGTAGGATCCACAAAACTAGTAACACTTATGGAGGAGGATGGTGTTAAAGGACAAAGTAATTTAGAAAAACATGCATTGCCTGCAATTTAATATTTTGTTGTTTATGGTCCCTACGGCATAGCAGATGCTGAAAAATTGTACCTAACAAAGGTATAATGAGCAAGTCTCTTAATACACAAATTATGGGTTTTTGCCGCAGTCTTGAAGAAGTCAAAGGAGGAAAAAAAAAAAGCCTGAAGCTGGGAAAAGTGTAATTAACTAAGGAAAACAATAGAGCAGTAATTTCAGGGAAGTGCATGGGGAAGGAAGGCAGACAGATGGGGAGAGTGATGCTCTCCATTGCACAAAACAAAGAAGGAAGTTTAAGAATAAAAGTATTTTATTTTTAAACCTAATTCAATGAAGCCAGGGGTAGAAGGAAAAATGAATCCTCACAACCAACTTGGTATGTGCTGTAACTGGAGATTCCTCCTGGTAAAAGCAAACATTAAGAGAAGGCTGCTTGAGAGGCAGGTGGGGACCCCGGAGAAACACAACCCAGCTCCACCACTCTGAATCACTCCAGAGGCTCTCCTCAAACACCAGCAGGGCACAGATGCAAGCTGGAGACCTCCAAAGAAAACTAGCTATCAGATGGAGAGAAGTTGCCAGTGTCCACTCTCCAGAACTGTGCTATGGACACCACTGAGATCTTGATAAATTAAATACAGGATTTAAAAAACTAAAAATCTTTTCTGCATTTCCAGTTTTGTAACCAGGCATCTAGTTGCATGCTTGAATAGACTAAGCTTTGTTATTGCCATCCTGTAACCTTGTCTGGTGTAACAGTGGCCTCCACAGATAGGGGCAGACACGGGAAAAACCTAACCATAGGGTGAGGGAATGCAGCCCTGCAGAGACTGCCACCCCAAACACGGATTTGGGATTTTACCAGCTAGGACTGTCATCTTCATCATCCCAATGTGAAGATTGGCTTGAAGATATTAGATTATCCCTGAGTAAATATGAACCACTGTTCCTTCTGCAAGAAGTCAACAGGAGGAGAACTTTTTGAGTCCTGGAGTTGTGTTGACTGATGCAGTGTCCTGCTGTCAGCAGCACCGATGGTACTTCAGCCTCTGCGCATTTCCCCAGTCCTCAGACATGCAACCCCAACTGCCTGAACACAACAGAAAGAATCAGGAAATAACTGGCACTAAAATGTGGTGGATTGGTTTAAATTATATTACAGGATACTTCAGCGGTTACTGTGTCTCCCTGAATAACATAGCAGGTCCCTACTTTTAATTCTTAGAAAGTTAGTGAGTTTTTGTTGTTGTTGTTTTAAATGAACTTGTATCCTGGTTTGAGCTCAAACAGAACTAATTCTGTTCAGTGATTTTACTTTCCAGCTAAATCTCTTCTAAGTAATTGCACTTTCTGATGTTAACAGCATATTTTTGCAGACAGTGACTGCTTTTAGCAGCGATAACCCTTGATGTTTACTGTTACTACCAAGGACTGGCGTGCAGAAAGGCTCTTGCTTATACTTGCTCCTATAGAGACCAAGGTCACTGCTAAATCTTTAGTGCCATGTTGTTGGTGCAGAAAGTAAAAGGCTTCACTTGCCGGGAGGAGTGGCCAGGACAGAAGACCATGAACTGGCCAGCAAGGTATTCCATCCCATGTCATATTCCGTATATAGCTTGAAGGATCTTGAGGGTCAGTCTCTCTTCTTCAGTGGCCAGCATCCAAGAAGGACTCTGTCCATTCTTTCTTCAAACCAAATCTGTGCATGCCTGAATCCAGTTCCAAAATCCAAAATCCTGAATCTGGTTCTTGTCTGCCGGAGTCCAGTCTGGGACTTCCCCAGTGCCCGCGCACAACATCAGTGGTGATGGTGATGTAATTGTCATTGGGGGTGTGTGTGTCTGGGTGTGTGTTCAATATCAATTTTGTATATATTTGTAAATATTTTATTGCTATTATTTTTATAAAAGCTAGTTTTAGTTTTCTTTTCCAATCTGTAAGTCTCTCTCTTTCTCTCTCTTATTCCCTTTCTCTTCCCCATGGGAAAGGGAGAGGGGTTAATAGAGAGCATCTGTAATTTGTCTAGTGGCTGGCCCAGCCCTAACCCATGACAACCTGTAATATTTACATCAGCTTTCAAAGATTGTAGCAAGGTAGGCTTCCACTTAAAAACAAACAAACAAACAAACAAACAAACAAACCACTTTTCTAATGCTAATAGCCACGCTACACAGTCCTTAATGAACGCCACTGACCCAAACAGAAGAACTGTCTGAATAATGCAAAATCAAACTGTATAAATCAAAAATGTATATGAGAAACCTCCTGTTTCATATCCAAACTCTATATAAGCAGTTTCAGATTTGTCCATTTAATGCCCTACTTGGGTCTTTTAGACGTCAGAATAACAAAAGTCATGAACAAAATCACACTGATTTTGGTGACATGTTCCACAAAATTTAAAAGCCTTTCCAACACATATACTCTTCTCACTTCAAAGTGACTTAACAAGCTTGCCTAGAGGGAGCAACAAAGAAACAAACGACTGATGGTTTTCCTGTTTATCTTTTTCTCTTTACAAATGAGATTATTTCCTCATTTGTTTTGTGATAGATGAGCACATTTTCACTATTTTCAGTGACACTGCAAGCCAGGTTTTTTTCCCATATAAATAAAACAACACTTTCAAAAAAATAAAATTAAAAAAAGGTAATTCACTACTGAAAATTTTATATGTAATTAAAATGTCCACAGCAAATACTTTGCAGTCAGAAATGGATGGTCTTTCTGCCTCTTTGCTAATAGATTACAAACTTCTAAACATGTATTTGAATAATTGTTCTGGTTCCGTGTAAAAAGG
>NW_008582043.1:0-1747 GCF_000691845.1 Merops nubicus
CGAGGGGTGACCCCGCAGTTAGCGCCCCGCGAGTCACCCCCTCCACTCGGCGCTGCCTGTTCGCACTCCCCACCGCCTGGGTTACCTAAAATAACACGGTCACAGCGCCTCCCACTCTGATTTGGATTCTTTAAACTGTTGAAACAGATGTCATAGGAGGGAGAGTTTGAAAGAAAACAAGAACCACAAAGGTCTTTGTTGTGTATGTAATAAACACCGCAGGTGCTTTTAAAATGCAGCAAATACTTCAAATGTTACTTTAGAAAGTATATTAATACTCTGTATTATAATCTAGACTACTAACCACAACGCTTCCCTTTGTCTCCACTAATTCTAAACAGAATATAAACCACTTATTGCTTTACATTTCTTTATGACAATGTGCATACGCTCATATTAGTGACTGCACAAAACACAGCAATGGTGTTGGGATCAAAAATATACCGTAACCAGAAAGGTATTGTGCTCACCCATGATTTACTGCAACACAGAGGATAGCTGGGGAGCAGTAAAGTAACAAGGTCATTTCACCTAAACTGGAGGATCACCATTTCCTAACAAGCAGCTCTAGGCTGCTGTGCGATGGAATTTGAAAGAGAAGGCGGAACAGCTGTAAACATCACAGCCACCCCTGCACCTTGACACATCAAAGCTGACACGGTTTGGTCACTGTCATCCGTGCACGAGATTCCAACATGAACCTAAAAACGACAAGGCAACAACTGCACAAACATGCTGCCACGCTGAAGTCACGGTACAAATGCAGACAAGGAGACCGAGACCCCTGCTTTTAAGGATGGATGACCTTAAACCCGTGGAATATCGCTCACACACAATTTCCAGATTTTTTGCGTGCTATCAACCAGATGACAAAAGCCTCCAGAATTTAACACTTAAATTCACAGATGGGATTTGCTAGTAAGGAAGAGAGCTGGGTTAATCAAAAGGATTTGTCCTTCAGGGTTTTGGATGAGCCAACTCATCATCAATATTAAAAAGAAAGCTACTAGCAAATAACACAACAGAAAGAACAACACAACGCCTGCACAGGGAATCCCCACGTTCCAAGTTAGGAAAACACAAACCCAAAACAATAAATATTTTTAGTCTCCTCATAAAATCCTTGATGAGAAACTGAAGTTCAGCAACTGATTTTAAGAGAGAAGCTAAAATAAAAGCCATGTTTCTGAATAATAAACACTCCGTCATGCTGCTAATTACTCCCTGCATCAGTAAATCTCAAATTGTGGTGCAAGGACCCCAATTTAAATTTGCTGAAGACTTGTGGTGATCCATGGTGAGCTCGCAGCTATCACTAGACAGTCTCCACCTTCTTGCTGCAAGCTAGTTCGACAGGTGCCCACATTCTTCATTATTATGAAGAGGCTGGAGGCCCTTGAAAGCAGCTGGGAGTTAAAAAACCCAAAACAAACAAAAACCAAGAGCACACTGCCGGCACGAGGCAAGCGGAGGGCGCAGAAGCGCTGATCGGCAAAGGCATCGGCCCTCAGCAGAGACGTTCCTCCTCCACCTTGGTTTGCCACGCTTTGTGCTTCAACTCAGGAACGTTTTGCAATGCCCAAGACTCCCATGTGGGAGAAAGGCTGCATCTGGGCTGTGCCAGCAACAGACCACCCGCTGGCAGCCCAAGACCTGCTCCTGCCCGTGCTCCGAGCTGGGTGGGAGCCTCGATGCCCG
The DNA here is from genome assembly GCF_000691845.1 of Merops nubicus. NCBI lineage: Eukaryota > Metazoa > Chordata > Aves > Coraciiformes > Meropidae > Merops > Merops nubicus. The sequence continues at coordinate 1,699 of NW_008582043.1, forward strand.
GCAGGGCCCCGAGCTGGAGCTGAGGGGGGATTTCTCGCACACGGGCTGG
>NW_008582043.1:1778-27319 GCF_000691845.1 Merops nubicus
GGCCTTGCTACCCGTTGCAGTGAGACTTAATGCAACATTGAAGATTTAACACCACCTGCATTGCACAGCTCTCAGGAGTATTTCCAGGATGAAAGCTGCGAGGACACCTTTCCTTTTTATGCTTTTAAACAAGCCAACAACATTAGTACAAACTTCTACCAAAAATGTGCAGTCTGGGGACTGAGATCCCCTGCTTGGATTTATTTCTTCTGAAACAGAAAAGTTCAAATTAACATTGAGAAACACCTCGTGCTCTTACAGTCACAAAACAGTCAGCACTTTCAATGCATACCACTCTACTGCAAAAAAAGCCTTGTCTGCCTGCCTGTTTCTGAAAATGTGTCACCTTCTACTGCCTCCAAAGAGTAAAGGAACTGCACAATACTTTTACTTCTTAAGCAAAGTCCTGTTGATAGCTTTCAGATAGGTAAATACACAACAAACAAACTGCGAAAGAGTCATCAATCCATCATGTAGTATTTGAACTGATATTAAAAGTTTATTTTATAATTAGATTTCTGACACAGGAAGCAAGCACCGTTCCAGTAAAATGTACATATTCCCTAAGGTGGAAGGAAGATACTACACTGCCTGAAAAGTATCTGTATGCTGAAGGTACGTCCCAGAACACGATGAATAAAAGATTCTCAGTATGTGTTGTTACATAACAGTAGTTACTGTATAAATAAATACCCTATGGCATAGGAACTATTCCATGTCACTACTGCTATCGTGGATGGCATTTAAGAAAACTATTTAGTACAATAGCAAACATAAACATACCTCTGGTGCAAGATACTCTGGAGTGCCACAGAAAGTCTTCATTGTTGCTCCATCCTTGATGCCTTCTTTACATAGTCCAAAGTCTGTTATTTTTATGTGTCCATCTTTATCCAGCATAAGATTTTCCAACTGAGAAGAAAATCCAAGCGAAAGAGATTATTGTGTATAACCTACACTGCTCCTCAGCAAGCCAATGGAAGACATCAATCTCTGCAGATCAGTTTGCAACCTCGTTCTCACTGCCAAAGCATGTATGATATAAATATACATTTATATCACTTTCCTTAATTCTTTGGGGAACGTTGGGTAACTAATCTGCAGTCTTTGGGTAACCAATCATACATACAGAAAAAACACAGAACGTAGATAGTGTATTTATGCTTCTACAACATTGACACTAACAGAACATCAGTTCTTTTAAAAATATATTAAGTATTCCCCCTCACACAACTTAGTCCCTGCTTCTACTCTAAGTGACTTTATGAAATACTCTGCACCAGCAAATGAAACAAAAATCAAACACAAGGCTAAGGGATCACTTCCAAAGAGACCCTGTACATGAGATTCACTTTATATGTTTACTCAGGCACATGGTATTCATCCTAGCCCACATCATTAATTTTTGAGAAAGCCATCCAGATTACAGGGCAGAGCTTCCACTGTGTATGAAATAGAGCACACTTTCAAAGGAATCATGGTGATAGGGGAGACAAAATCCCAGCAGGAATCCCAATATGACATTGACATAGCCTGAAAACGTTACACAGCATGCTTCATTTGAGACTGCTCTGAAATGAACTACCAGTATCCCAATATCCTTCCCAAAAACACTTCCCAGGCAAAAAAAAAAAAAAAAAAATGCTACTGTTGTGTTTTCTTCAAGAATGTCCCAAGTTTTTTTCCCTTGATATTTCTTGTTTGGTTGGTGGTTTTTTTTTGTTTGTTTTTTTCTTCTTTCTTTCTGTGCTCATCAAACAAATGAGCAACCTGAATCTTATCCTGCTTTCTAACTGTAAGCAAGTACTACGAAGATAGTGCTGAACACCACATTGCAAGGAAGTGTAATATCCACAAACTATGAATTTCCATCTATCTGTTAAAACCAGGGATGAAGAGCCCAGGATTATGTTTCACCGTGCAGAAGAGCCAGGAAGATTTCTTTTAGAACACAAGCAGACACGTGAAAAAGCTATCGACATTGCTCAGAACCCTTTCTTATTCTCCGAAATGCTGCCAGGGTCCTGATAAATGCTTTATACAACCTTTTAAGACTATAGGAGTGTTGAGAGATCCTGTAAAGTCAAGTCCAACAGCTGCAATAAGTGTTAAGTTCAGTCAGGAAAGGTTTTGTTATATTTCAGGCTCATTTGGTTTTGGGACTACAAACTAAAAGCCCTAACTCAAAAAGCCCATGAAATTATTTTTCTACATACCTTCAAATCTCTATAAACCACATTCTTCTCTGAATGCAGGTAATCCAGTGCTGAAACAATCTCAGCGCCATAAAACCGAGCCCGGTCTTCCGAAAAGACACGCTCTCTTGACAGGTGGAAAAACAACTACAGAAACAATAATGTGCTACCTTTAGATTGCAGATGTTTCTGAGTTATGTCTCTCACTTTGCAGGCCATCCTGCTTGGAATGCAGTATTACTGAAGAGAAAACCCCCTCCCATCCTCACCCAGCTGTGTTCCCAAATGTGTTAAAACGCATCATAAATTAAACAATTAGACAGTTATATCTCATATTCACAGATGCACACTGATAACCAGTTTGTGTGCTGCACATTCTTGTATGTACAGAAAATTACAAAACCTCATTTTGACTGAACAATTACATACTAAAACTATAGCTTAATGCAAGATTTAAAGACATGTTAATATTTCAACTTTTCCTTCTTGTCTAACAGTAGTTTGCCCTTTCTAGTTCTCCCTCCGAAGTCACACATGCTCACAATATACATTAAAAAGTGTTAAAAGTTGTCAGATTACAATATGTTGCTGTCATGTCAAATATGAACCTACACCCAAAACCTCTCTCTAAAAATGGAGTTAAGAAAATTAAAAGTTTTAATTCTTAATATTAGTTAAACCTGCAAATAGCTCTGTTTAACTGGGACAGCTTGGATTAATTAGATTTGCAAACATGGACCTTAGCTAAATAATGTCAAGCAGAAGTAGTAGTAAGCATGGGAAAATCCTAAAGTATTAAACATTACTACAGTTTCCTTACCTCGCCTCCATTCGCATACTCCATAACAAAACACAAGCGATCATGTGTCTGAAAGGAATACTTTAAAGCCTAAAACAGATTTAAACTGAAATTCAGAAGATGGATCACACTGATAGTTATAAAAGCATTTTTAATAGGTTTTCAGAAATGTAGACAGACATTAAATTTTCTATTTTAATGCACTATTTGTCCTTGGATCTTAGAATAGACTTACATTTCCCTGTTGCAGCTGAGGACTGATCCAGCACCAACATATTTAATTAAATAAATTTAATAAACCGTTATAATAATCCCTCACAGAAGCCATCAGTAATGCCTATAATGCTGTGAAACAAAGCCCTACTCCATTCACACAAAACATATCAAGCCTGAAGTTTTCTCTCCATGCCACAAGCTCCCAGAGTTTCATCTCACAGACAAGAGGCCACAACCAAATCCCAGAGCACAAGGTTCTACTGCACTGGCTACAAGCCCTCTGCTAGGAAACACATACATATTTACACACACCAGCCCCCTGATCTCTGCCCTGCTGCCTGCAACTGCTCCCCATTGACAGCCTGCCAGAGGACTGAGCAATGCTGTCAATATAAATTTGTGAGCAATTCACAAAACCAGCCTGGACAGAGGGTGTGATGGAGCGTCACAAGGTGCCTTTGTACAACCCTGTCGTGCGTATCCCTGTGGCGAGAGTAACATCAGCTTGTTTGCCAAAGTCTTAAGTTTCTTGGTCATAACCCAGCCTTGTAGCTGACTTCTCAAGACAGCCCTTGTTTTGGATATTTGGGTTTATGAAAGGATTAAAAAGAAAACACCACATATGATATCATCGCCTTCATTACTAGGGGTGCCATTTTTAAACCAGTTGTATTTTTTGCAGAGAAAGGGAGGACTGGGCTTTAGACATGTTAACAAACATTTACTGATTATACCCAGCACAGCCAATATTGACTTCTTCAAGGTCTAAATTCCAACTAAGCTCTTGTGTACCTGGAGAAAGGCAACAAGCAGGATCCTACACAGATCTCTCAGAGGGTGCTTAAGCGGTGGGAAACAATTCAGAGCCAACTTGTAGTAAACACTAGAAATAAAATCTTGAGTGGAACTTGGGTATCTGAACTGAACCCAGGGAGACTGCAGGTGTTACAAGGTCTAAAGTCAGAGTACTGCTTGATTTCACAGCTAAGCCATCCATAAGGAAAGCAGTGGATAAAGCATGGTCCTGCTCTTCCCTATCCTATCCCACATGCTCCCACCACTATCCTTTGGCTGGCACTAGCAGTGCTCCAATTGCATAGTGACCTGCTTCTGGGAGCTTAGAAAAACAACAAAGAAAAGTAAAATTAAAGGGTTTTTCCCCACTGTATCTTCCTGGACTTGTTTGTCACAAGATCAGGGTCACCCTGATCTCTGCTACAAAGAGGAGACCAAGCATTTGGAGGACAAGGAAAGCAGATATTCCTCTCAGAGATAGCAGGCCATTAAATAGGCAAGCCATAAAGTCAAACCACACCCTGAAACACTGTCTTCAAGAGGTACTGAGGACCTGCTCTGCGAGAACCAGAAGACTTAAAGCACTTTAATTTGTGCTTCCCAAAAATGGAAGGGTACAAAAGTACACAGCCACTCTGCAAACGCAGATCGCAGATGTATTACGTAGATAACGAAAAATAAGGAAAGTCCTGGCTGGGATGATGTCAAGTGACCCCGAGCAGAGGGAGAAGCTCTTACTGTCAGGAACGGATGCCGCGAGTTCTGCAGGACGCGGTTTTCTGTCAGCGTGTGTGCTACTTCATCCTGAAACACAAGCAGAAGGAAAGCAGCAAGGTGACTCCCCAGACCAGGGGTCCATTTCAACCACTAACAGAACAGCCATTTACAACTACTCAGAGAAGCCTTGGTGTGACTTTCCCCGAAGGCTGTATCAAGGGTGAACCACGTTCCCAAGTTTCCCATCTACTCACCTTTGCTACAATAACTTCCTTCTTCAGAATTTTCATAGCATAATACCGCCCGGTTGCTTTTTCTTTAACTAAAATGACCTTTCCAAAAGTGCCTTTTCCCAGTAGTTTAAGGTATTCAAATTCATTCATGGTCTGTTAATGATACAGATAAACAAGAACTGAATTATATGATTTAACAAGAATATCATTGCCGGACTAGAATTTCTAATTCATGTGAGAATACATTGTACATATTGTGTATGTGAGATTTTAATCCTTTTCACAGAATCACAGAATGGGCTAGATTGGAAGGACCTTAAAGATCTATAGTTCCGATCCTCTTGCCATGGGCAAGGACACCTTCCACTACATTAGATTGCTCAAAGCCCCATCCAGCCTGGCCTTGAACACGTCCAGGAATGGGGAACCTACAAGTTCTCTGGGAAACCTGTACCAGTGTCTCACCACCCTCAACAGTAAAGAATTTCTAATATTTCATCTAAACCTACCCTATTTCGATTCGAAACTGTTACCCCTCATCCTATCACTACACTCCCTGATGAAGAGTCTCTTCCCATCTTTCCTGTAGGCCCTCTTCAGGTACTGAAAGGCTGCTATAAGGTCTGCCCAAAGCCTTCTCTTCTCCAGGCTGAACAACCCCAGCTCTCTCAGAAGAATGTTTCTGTTCAGACAAGGACACAGAAGCCTCCCACATCACTCTGAAACCACTGACATGACACAAGGCTGGCTCACGTACTTCGTGATGACACTGGTGAAATTTTTTTTTTCTTTAAAAACTTGATTGTTTTTCCCAAAACTGAAAACAAAATTATGAGTGTAAACTGGGATGACAATGGTGAGATAAGGACACAAGAAGTGCTTTTGTACAATGCACAGATACAGCATTCACATGGGAGAAGGTTCTCTCAGTTCTTTCTTATAAGAGCAGGTGGGAACACTGTGGAAAATGGAAACCTAAACACAAGACCACAAGGTGGTAAAAAGTAGTTAATGAAGGCTGGAGACAGACACTGAAAAGGGCTCCACAGGGCAAAGATCTCCTCTGGCACATCCTCCTTTCATGGAAGGCCATTGTGGCCCTGGGCATTCAGATGACCTGGTGCAAAAACCCAAGATCTAGAAACACTATGGACAGATACCACAGCAGCTCTCTAGGAGTTTGCCTAAACCCTTTATCCAGAGTAATTAAATCCCCTGGATCCACCCTAAATCCTGCAAATCCACTGGATTTCTTTGCACCAGCCTGCAAGGAGTTTACAGTGTCACACTGTCCAGGAGCTATGATTTCAGGCTCTGTATCACAGGAAAACAACTAAATGCAGACCTGAGCTGGCCTTGAAAGCCATCCAGTAAGGACATCTGAACTCAGCTCTGGTGGACTTAGACAGGCTTTGCCTGGTATCTGCTCAGCTCAGACAATTGTCTCCTCCCAAAGCTGTACCTACAACCAGCTATGTAATTGTTGTGGGAACAGATGTGTTTTGATGGCTGTTTCTCATCTACGTTCAAGAAGACCTAAAAAATACTGTTATTTCTGCTACACTCACTTACCACTTTGTGTTTTGGCTTTGTCATAGAAACTTCCATTTCTTCAGCACCTGAATTATCACTGGGAGAGCCAGACCTAAAATCCATCATCTCTTCCTCTTGTTTCTTGAGGCTGTCTGCTACTGTTTGGATGGCTTTTGTCCATTCTTCCCTGGCAAAATATAACCAAAGACATTTGTTACTTGTTACTTGAGATTACTGTCTGCCGTGGCAAGGATCACCAAGGAATACAGAGCATCTAATGCTCTCCAGTGAACCAATGCAACATACAATGATTTGCATTTTCAAGCATTGTAAAAATGCATTTTTAAGAGTACTTCCAATGTACATCATTATTAACCGTACTACAAACAAGAAACAACTGACATCCTCCCAGTCTGGATACAATATAAGGCTCTTCAGACAACAGAATTTCTAATCGGCCTTCAATCAGCTGCTCAAGATATGACCTGGTGATGCAGAGATTTACATAACAAAACCAGACTTGCCTAAAACAGAAAGCAAAAGGCAGCACAAAAAGGCTTTGCAGCACAAAGCCATTAAAGACAGCTTCTCCATTCCTATGGTGCAGTGAAACGCATACATCCAACTGCTGGGGGCACCACGCCACCTCTTCGTGCACATACCCTGGATTTTAATGCCAAGGGGCATTCTAGGGGAAGGTGTTAAAGCCCAGGACACTTAGGTTACTCCTTGTTGTAAAGATGATGACAGAAGTACAGCAATTCCTGTGTAAATTTTAGCAGAATGTCAGCAAAAGCAGTGACATTTTATCTTGGGCACAGGTCTTATTTATGATAAAGTTCCCACAGCTGTTTCAGCACTGGGTGTTCTAACACTGACCCCTTGGACTCCCATGGAGACCATTTCCACTCCAGTGTCCTTTGGGAGATCTCACACCTTTGGAAACTACCAAAGTGAAAGTTCTTGGCCTTCACTTCACTGAAAATTTATTGAACATAAAGCATACAACTCGTAAGGGCTTACACGGTTTTGGGATGGGCTTTAATGCATACAGGAGCTGAAGACACACGCAGTGGACTATGTGGATTTATCTGTTTTACTATCTCTTGTCTCTCTGGGGAATGGGACATAGTGGTTTAGTTAATATCTCCTGGGCACTAGCTAAACTCTTCTCCCAAGGACACTCCAGGTAAAATACTTCACTGCTACAGCAGGCATAGAAGCAGTCAATGCTGAGCAACTGCATGCACATCCTGCAGTGAAGCCATGCCATGCTAACGTAGGTCATTTTTTTTTCACTGGTTCTACAAAATTATTTTTTTTAAAAAAGGCATATTTGAGCATGTGGATTTCAGTTTGTGATAGATGGAGGAAGCAGATCATTCCCCAGAGGAAGCAAAGTCCACAGGAAAAAGTACTCGGTGTAAGAGTCTAATAAAAACTGCACCAATTACACAAAGTCCTCCCCACCCTCTGTATTTTTTTTGTTTGGATTTTGCCTGATTGTGCATCATCTGGCCCTGTCTAGGGCAGCAAGTTAAAGCTAAACAGTCTAAATGTTCTCCCTATCCTCCCAGCACAGACCACTTTGTTCACCATCACACACCCCTTTATTTACAAGTCACTTTTCATATTCAGAGTGATTACAAGAACTTTTTCTTCTGTATTTTTCTCTCTCCATATCTCTTGATAAACAAATGTTGGTTTTAAAGGCACAGAGAAAGCTGAAGGCATATCTACCTTCACAGCTCTTTTAAGGTTTGTTTCTAACTAAGCTGAGATGTTGGCCCTCCTGAAGTGAGTATCTTTGATTTTTGAAAGACCAGAATTTCACCCTCAGCTTTTACGTCTCAAGCGTACAGAACAGAGGTGACTAACATTCCGAGCCCTGAGGTGTCACAAGGCTGACTAAATTGGCTAGGAGGGAACAAAACAAGACTGAAACACAATCTTCCTCCAAGTGGAAACTGTTATTCACTCCCTTTAGGGTCACTGACCACAAAGGTACCAAAAGAAATAAGGACCAGTTTCTTTTCCTTTGTTTTTAATTTGATTTTACCTTCTGATCATTATAATAGAATAAAAAGCAATAAACAGGAATCTCCTTTAAATCAGTGCTTTCAAAGGCTACAAAATGAAAAAGGCAGAGAATATTAGGTTGAGTTTTCTGATCTTAAAAATAAATACATGCCAGAATTATGTATAGGGAGGACAATGGTTCTTAAATACCATCATATTCCCTAGAGCAATGGTACTGGAATGGTTTCAGTTCCTGAAGAGCAAGTAAATATTTAAATACTCTGTATTTGTACAATAGCTGTGCTGGAAAACTGTTCTCTCAGGAGGTAAGAGATCAATTCTCCAATGATGAGAGCACAGGATGCATGCTCTTAGCTTTGTTTCCTAACAGCTGAAACAGAAATCTGCACCTGCAGCAGATAACTATCACTTTTATTATCTCATTTGCATAAAACATTAGTAATCAGCAATGACACAACTTTTTTCCTTTAAAAACAAGGTGTCTAAGAAGATTTTAAAAGGTCAGTACTTTGACACAAATTAACTCTGCCTGAATCTCTATTTCACTTTTGCTCATCAATCCAGAAACTCCCAGGTCAGAAACCCTTCATTTCACATACCACAACATTTCCAGGGAGAAAGGAACCTTAAGTTTCCAGCAATGTTCCATACTACCTCTGTGCTGGTACACACCTGCACTCGTTCGTTTTGGATACCTAACGTAGCAACACTTCATTTACAAATGCTACTCAAAATCAGCTCTCTGAAACATCCTTTAAGATGCATTTATACTGGAATATGCACCAAAACTGTGGCACTCCAAAATTATTTTTTGCTTTTCAGTCTAGACGTACATCATCTGATAAATAAGAGCTTCAGTAAGGACTCGCTATTAATGCTGAACACTCGCATCTGCTTTTGCAAGTAGTTTATGTATTAAATATGAATGAAACATACCGCTCCTCTGGAGTCTCCACATGAAATGTTCTTTCAATTACTGTGGTCCACTGGAGGCATCTAATGATAAATGTGTTTGGTTTAGGTCGTTCTGTCTTCATCAGCTGGCACTCTACCACAATCAAGGAAGAAAGAGTCATGGTACATAAGCAGGTTTAAATAATCATTTGTCTTTATTCTTATCTAGCAAACTGTTGCGATTAATCAGCCATAGAAATCTCTGTAAGTACTTCTTCAAGAGACTTGAGACAATTTACTGTGTAGATGAAACCAATAAATAGCTTGGGAGATAGTCATCTAAGCAGCACTGAAATCAAATTCTGCTTAGAAAGGCTCCACATTTGGTCTGCTCATAGAGGTAAGTAGAAATGTGATGTGAAGACACAGAGGCCATTCAGATTCAGGTCCTACAATCCAAAGGTCACCCAGAGCAGAGCACACGGACAAAGTCAGCTGATAATGCAGCGATTACATCCACTGAAATAAAGCCAAGCCCCCGTATTCCCTCCCTTTGACTTTCCCGACCTAAACCCCTGTCCTGGGCTTTCAAGGAGTTGCTAGAGCATGGGTTTGGTCATTTTGCAGCGATTCGATGATTAGACTCAGCATTTCCAGTCCTCAAACACTAGAGGGAACATCAAACTGCAAAGGCACCCCTAGAAAAGACCCCATTCAAAACACCCTGAGACCACTGCTGCAGAGTGGGATGCTGTACAGGGACACACCTGACAGCTCCCAGCACTGACAGTATTTAAGTACAACCCAAAACAGCTACCGAAGGGAGGCTACAGGCAAAAACACCACTTCCTTCATAAAAATGCTCTCTCAAGAGCTGAGCATTAATTTTTAATATTTCTTTTAAAATCACACCTATTTTAAGCTTCATAGGATCTAATGTGTGTTTATCCTTCAAACTTGGGCCTGAAAAATGCACCTGATGAAGGGTACATTACCTATACTAAGAAAGGATGTGAAAAAACATAAGAAAACCAATGAAGTGAAAGAAGCCAAACCAACACATTTTTCTGATTTGTATTAATAGAAAACCTAATGCTAATTAAAAAGCTCCTGTTAAAGCGAAGTCAAATTAAGAAACTGAGTGAGCAGGGAAAAAAAAACCACCAAACAAAAACAAACAAAAGAGAGATAATTGGGTTTTTTTCCCCCATTGCATTAGGCTCTTCTTTGCAGTTGTTAAAACCACAAGCTTGCTATTATTTGGTCTTCAGGTTCTAAACCACTTTTCAAGTAAATAAGAAGACACTATGAAGACAAGAAGAAATTTCTGCTTACTGCTAGAGCTATGAACATCCTCCACCATCCATCAGCAATGAGCAAGTTGAGGACAGAACCCGTCCTGACTAACAGTCCACATTACTAAGGCTACACTGGTACCATTAGGTTAATTTTATTATTGTGAAAATTTAGAATGCTCAGTTTTAAATTCAAGCTCTTAATTAGCACCAAGATAAAATATTTACCACCAGTGTTTTTGGGTGCCATATTTTTGGCAATGTATTTCACGCCTCATTTGCTACTGGAAATATAAGCTTTTCAATGAGTAACTTTGCATTTTTCATGACAAGAAAACCTAATTTTTCTTTAACAGCATGCTGAGGTTATACTGCATCGTACTAAAGCACAGCAATTATATAAGAGAAAGTTTATTAATGAGTCATGAAAAGGTTTTAGTGTGATAAATGGCACTCCTTCAGTCCCTGAGAGAGAAGAACTTCCACCCAGCCAGGCAGCCGTGCTTGCAGAGCACCAAACTTCACCTTCCAGCTACCTCCATCCTCTTCCACAGAATGGCAATGAAAGCCAAACACAACTGCACCAGCCCAGTAAGCCTGGTTCTGATAAACTGTCTCCAAAGATCTCAGTCCTAGTCCAGGTTCACCCACCTTAACTGCTCTTCTTTTTTTTTGTTGTTTGTTCTTTGTCTCGCTTTTGTCTACTTAACCTGAGTAGATTAAGGCTGGGGTTGTCCCCTATGGGCCTGCACAAAGCAGCCCCAACAGATATGGACCTTGGCTGCCTGGAGAAGAAAAATAAGGCTATTTCTAACCTCGAGCCAACCCAGAGCTCTTCTCCTATACTTACTCAGAAGTGCAACATTATGACAAAATAAACTGAGAGGTTTCGCTTACCTTTTTCAAATTACCTTTTAGATTCATGCTTAAATGCTTCAGATTAAGTATTCTGAAGTACCAGCACAGATATTTAAACTAGCCATGAACTCTAAACTTTAACCATTTAATTTCAGCATAATAAACTTCAAAGGCATTTTCTGTCATAGAAGAGGACCAATTAAACATCAACACTTTTCCCCTAAATCAGCACTGTCCATTGATACTTGTTAAGCTTGCTGATCCAGCAATCTTTAAGGCATACAGCAAGATGAATAATACAGATTTGTCAGTTAATAACCACTATAATTCAAGTATGTCACATAGAAGTGTTTTGTTTAGTGAACAATATGCTGTCTAATTACCCTGCTCAATCATAACAGCACATATCAAGAAATATAGAAGGCTTTATTGTTAAATTGCTTTAGCAAAGTGCTGTACCACATAGGTTTCAGAAAGTTCAAAGCTACCGCTTCGTTCTTCCCATATATGACAAATGCATGGATTTTATCAACAACACAATCAAGCAATAGGTTTTGTCTTACTTTCAAAACCAACTCTGCTCTTTACTGTAGTTGGCAAGCCAGGGAAGCACCAAACTTGACTTCTATGATCATGTACTGCAACATGGACCACTACAGCAGAGCACAGATACAGACGCTGTGTCTGACTCGCAGCATGTTTGGGGGTTCTGCTATTAGAAACATTCACATCCCAAACTTGGGCTGAGTGTCTCTTAGCCACTTTGAATACAGTCCTTCCTGTCAAACAGGCCAACAGAGTATTTCCCATTTGCAACAAAGTACTTCAAACAGCAGCCTGTTAAAAATGATTTAAATTGCTCTAAAGAACCTCTTGATTCTTTCCTGGCATTTGGTCTTTTAAAGTAAGTAGGACAGAGAAATTGTTACTAACAGGAATAGACACCAAGGCATTCAAATGTAAATTACCATTTTGTATTTGAAAGACACTTAGTATTATCCCAGTGACTTTCTAAAATGTCACAATATTTGCTTCCCCAGCACTTAAGCTAAAAGGCAGATTACTTGCGATGAAGTGTCAAACTCTGCTCCCTATATAATGACATCACACTTAAAACAATAATGTCAAGGCAGAATCCTTCCCATTTCTGCTTTGGCTTCTTTAGGGAAAAACATGGGAGGGAGGGGAAAAAAAAAAAAAAGGTAAACCAGGCAAGTGGAATGATGAAATAAACAAAACTTTGGAAAGGCAAAGAGAAATATTATGTTGAAGTGCTCCTTGTCTGCTAGCACCACTGGATGGATTTGCCCCAAAAAAGCTGAGCATGGCAAAAGCGAGGAGCTGAGAGCCCTGAGTTACCAACCTGGAATAAGGTGGCCCCTAGTAACAGCAGACAAAAAAAAAAAAACCAAAAAAAAAACAAAAAAAAACAAAAACAAAAAAAACTGTTTACTAATGTGGCCGTCTTGTGTCCTCTGATAAATGCTTGACTGCAGACACGCAGTCCTGTCCCAAAAGGAGCACTCGTACTGTTGAGCAGTTACGTTTTTGGCTGTACAACAAACCCACCACAGCTCACCCTCCTTTTTGACAGTCGGAGAAATAATCCCTTAGTCCTGACAGGAACAGCCTCTCTCTCCACGTGGTTTTTCACAATATACTGCTCTTCTCAGCTATATGGTTTTAAAGGCTTATAACATAATAGGCAGACATGCATGATAATCCCAGATTACAATTGGTATGAAGGCTACTTATTGCGCAGATTTACAGCACAGGCTCTTGGTTATTTATCTGCGGGGTCTCTGGAGCAGAACTATTTAGGTAGAGGCTTTTTCCTTCCTTCTACCTGTTGTTTAGTGGCAAAGTACAGAACACAAGCACAAATAAGACTCAAAAAATCATAGTTAAATGCTCATGCACCATCTTTCAGAAGCTTTGCTGGTGGTGTTTTCAGTTGTTTTTTTTTTTTTTATGTGTGTGTGTTTTGTTTGGGTTTTTTGTTTGTTTGTTTTTAAAAAATCACTAATAGGTAACATCCAGGGAAAATATACTCCTTAAACCTATCATTAAACTACAGATATATGGCGATTTTAAAAGGAAAATTAGGTGGAGAAAAGGGTCATTAAAAAAAAGTGAGCCTCTCTTTACCCATGGGGGGGCTCTAGAAACAAGTTTTCAAAGATGTATGACTAAAATCCTCACAGACCGAAAGGAAAAGGCTAGTGTAGGAGCAAGGAGAGACTATTAAGCACATGGAAAGCACACTGTATTTATTGCTAATACCTTCTTCATACCTGCTACGGGAAAAGACATATAATCATTAGATGTTATCTTCTTTCAATGTTTTCTCCTGAATTGAATATTCCCTACTTCTCATGGGCTGACAAAATCACTTAACATTAACTTTACACTACAAGCAAGAAAGGTCCACTAGTCCTGAAAAAAATAACACTTTTACTCACAAAGCTAAAAAAGTCTACATTATTTTACAGCAGAAGAGTGTAAAGATTTTATCAGAAACATGGAACCACTTCCAAAGAACAGACTGAGACAGCCTGCCACCTCACTAAAAATATCTAGTTCACCAGTTAAAAAGTCAGGGCTATCATGGTCTCTTGAAAGAAAACAAAGTAAAAAAAACAAAGAAACGATGAACTTTTACAGAACATTCAAGCTAAGGTCCCCCCACCTCACTGGCAGGAGGCTTCTACAGGCTGCCTCTGCAGCACAAGACTGTGTTCTGGCCTGGGCTTCCTGCAGAGTTCACTCATGCTAACCCAATGAGTTAACCCAAATGGAAGTACCAGGCAAGCAGGTTCCAAGGGAAAGCCTGTGGTGCAAAATACAGTGGAATGCTACAAGTGTGCAGGGTACCCAGAAGGGAAGCACCCATCAGGTGCTGGCAGCACTGCAGGCGAGTGCCTACATGAGAAATTAACTCCTGGTGAGGCAACAGCTGCTTCTGTGAGTCCAAAACCACATAACCACTTCTAGCAAGGAGGTCCTCCCCTAATCATCAAGGGCTTCCCAACCTGCCACTGGTTCACCAGGCAAATGCCACTGCCAGGAACATCCTTCCACCAACCACCCTCCCTGCAATCCCTCTGACAGGGCCTACACCTTACTTCATTGGCGCGTGTCGCATCTTTTTCGTCAGTGCTCCAAAACCATGGTAACAAACTTGTTTATCTTTAGATGCCAAGACTGATGGGATCAATCTGTCCAAAAACGTGCACTATATTCCTCTTGTGAAAACTGGTTTAAGTTAACCCATTTTGAAAGCAACTTGGACAAAGAGAAGGCAGTGGACACATCTTTTTTTATTCTTTAGCACTGATCTGCAGAAAATAATTACCATAAGTACTGCGGTTAGCAGCAGCAGGATGGAACTGTCCTGTAAAAAGTGAATTTCTTAAAAGCCTCTGGCTGCAGACCAAGTATTGAATTAATTTAAGAACTGAAGGCTTTCTGCTGCTTTTCTTTACCTTCTTGAACCAAAAAGAGATACTAATCTAAAGAGGAAAGTACCGTATCACTGCAGAAATGAAGATACTACAACAGTTCTTTCTCTAAAACAAGACAAAAAAAAAAAAATCCCAAAGCACTCTTAGCATCCTGCACAATGGCTCCAGGCAACAGCACTGGTGTCCATTATTCACTGCCATCAACAGTCAGAACAGGTATATGTTGCTACCTTCAGAAAAAGACTGAACATTTGCATTAATTCCTAGTGCTGTCCAGCCCTCTTCTGGGCCCTAGGTGTTCCAAAATAAATCTGCCTGCTTAAAGGTCAGCTACCGAGGTGAACCCCTTATAAAGCAAACTACCCTGTAATGAAGAGGGAAAGCTTCTACCCTTCTCTCTGCAGAGCTTCACTTCCACAAGTCACCAGGAACACAGAACAGATCATTGTTAATAACAGGTGCCACAATGATCTATTTTTAAGTGGTGGAACAAGACACAGGCAGATCATGAGACAGGAAAGATTAAGAACAGGACAAAATAAAAGCTGGAAGTATACAGTGAAAGGTTAAAAACATGAGCAAGAGAAGGAAATTATCTTCAGAGTCTTCTATCACATCCTGTGCTGCCGCACCTGAGCAAAGTCGGAAATGTTTGCACAGGACAGAGTGCATAGGTTAGGAGATGTTATTATTTCCAAATCCTTTTGTTGGCTCTAATGGAATAAAAATTGTTTTGTGTTCAAAATCAAGAAGAACTGAGTGTGTTTCATTAAAGCCAGTGCTCACTCTGCATTCCCTTACGCTAACAATGGAGTAACTTTGACCTACATCAGTGCCACTTCAATCCAGATCTGGTGGCAGAACAGAGGCCAAAACACTCTGGCTGTGCCTACCTGCAAAGCACCAAGACACATGCCTGGGTTAACTTTCACTTTAAAGCAACTTGCTAAGTAACTAACATACAAAATATTAACAAATAAACCTATTTTAATCTATAACCACAAACAGTAAACTAGTAGAAAACTAAAAAAAAAAGGCAGAGCATCAAACCTTCACATTGCAGTCACTCCTGAGAAACACAGGCAGGTTTTATCATCTCAGAGAAACACAGTGTTTAGGTACATCACTAGCACTATGAATAAAGGATGGCATCAAGCTCTAAACTGGACAAGGAATCAGGTAAAAACACTTACGAGCTACTGAAAAGTTATTTAAAGGTGATTCCCTCTGGTCAACATCCTGCGGTCGCTCCTTGTAGCCGATGAACGTGCCATCGTTCTTCAGAAGAAAATACCTCGGCCTCCATGTCTTTATGTATTCTCCTGGAAAGGATGGGCAAAGGGAGAGAACATCAGAGAACACCCCAAATACTGACTTGCCTATAATTATTTTTTTTAACATTGAAACTCTGTGCCATCCTGACATAGCAGCAGTTTTAAGAACACTCAGTTCCTTTCTGATACAAACAGTGGAAAAACACAGGCACAGAGTCAGATACTGCTAGTGATGTTAACCATAAAAATGTGACTTCGAATAAGGTAAACAGCCATGTTTTGTTCTTCCATGTACTCCGATTTCCATTCAAATTCTGCAACATCTGCCTGAAATGCATTTTAAATTTAAAAAAAAAAAATCAGAGCAGATGTCCTATGTATTATTTTTGCTATTGTCATTTTTCATACTGACAAGTGGAGAAATTTTTTTCATTTACATTTTGCAGTGCAAGTATTTTAAACAACAATGGGTAATTTACTAATTAGTCAACTGCTTTATCAAACCAACAGTCACTTTTAGAACATAAAAAGATAATTCTCTGCTTAAGTTACATAACATCACTCACTCTTCTCACAACATCTCAAGCATGAAACATGAGATGATATATCACAATATGAAAGGAAAAATACTGGATGATGTATAGCCACCACAGAAGAAAACAAACATCTATTCTGAAAGATACTACACCTTTCTTGGTCAGAGAAAACATCCCTTGCTCACACCATGCTAGTGTTCATCTGAGTAACCTGCACAGCCGACAGTTGCGCAGCTGTTACAGACATGTCCAAAGTGTCCAACAGTAGAATAAAAAGAAAAGAGTTCATCAAAACCTCAGTTATGTATTGGATTTACTCAGTTGGCCTTCAGGGAACGAAGACAGGGGTTCTACCTACAGCTCTTTTGTGTGACTTTGTCAATGTGCCTCAGTTTTTTCCCTTTTGCTCCTTGTCCATGCTGTCATCTCCTCAGGCAGTGTCTCCAGAACCTCAAAGAGCTCTACAAGGTGTCAAGCTGGCGCTCTAGGTCCTGCAAGGTCCTACAGCCATGTTTCTATTTGGCTGACTCACAAAAGCCTCACTCAAGGTGCTATTCAAATCAGGCTACCAGTCACACTTCCAACTCTGCTCACCCCAACAATAACTCATTTAAAAAAATATAAAAAGTCAGTCACTACAGAGCACCCGCTGCTGGGCAGCAGCTACATCCTCATCCCTCCTTTATGGTATCTCACTTTTTTTGTTCAACATCAGGCCGAGGACAAGGGAGCCAAGCTCCTCTCCAGCCTGCCACAGCAGGAGCACGCTGCACACCCCGCAACGCTGCTCCTGGCACCCAGTGCCCAGGGTCTCACCTGCTGGCGAGCTCTTCAAACAACCACTGAGAGCAGTGAGAAGGTAAGGCTCCCCAAATATACTGGCTCCAACCACCTTCTGATGCTCTCCTGTTCTCCTAGGCTCTGCTCACACCCTCTTTCCTGTTGCTCGGCTCTCCACTGGTGATTTCTCTTGCAGCAATGTACACCCTGCCCCTGGAACTCCCCTACAGCTGCTTTGCCTCCTTCCTCTCCCCACAGACCTCCTCTCCTTCTGCAGTGCTGCTTCAACCTGCTCTAGGCACCAGCTGGGCCATTTCTTCTCTGTTCATACTCATACTCTCCTGCACACAGAAGCACAAGCAGCCCCAAAACCCACACCACACAGCCATGGGCACATGCATCCCTAGTTGCTGCTTTCACCTGTTCAGTCTTCGTTAGGCTTTTAATTTTCTATATCTAAAGCAAAAAAAAATACAAGGGAGTGAACCAGGAGAGAGAGTCACACACAGAACTACCTTTCCAATAGTGGCCATGTCTGCAGAAAAGATCCATTTGCACTGAGCACACAGGGAATGGGACAAGAAAGATGAGAAGAAAAGGAATGAGCACAAAGATGCTCAGTCTTTCTTTGAGAGATGTCTGTTGAAGCCCTAAGTGTTACATTAACCTAGAAGGGGTTTACAAAAATGTCATCACTGCTTTAGGAATTTCAGAACTTGCCTATAGCTGTCATGGCTTAACATTTACAAGCAAGGCGGTAAATGTAGAAGGTTTTGTTGTGATCATCTTTTAATTCTGACCTTAATTAAAAGCTGAAAACTTTCTGGGAAGCGTAGGAGATTATGAAGCCTTTCACATTTAAAATATCAGTCCAAGTCAGCCCAGATCAGTGAGATTACCTCAATCTCATTACTATTACACCACAGATGTGACTATGAGGACAAGAGATATGGCACGTTCAGCCTACCTCCTGAGGAGAGGTCTGCCAGGTGAGCAGGTCGGGAAGGTGGCTGCTCAGACTATCACGGTTTTGGATGCAGTGTTACATACCTGACTCATTGGTATTTTCTTCTCTTGCACAAAGCAGACCCAGGAGACCTAGGAACCATCACAGAACCCTTATCATACCTGCATTTAGGATAGGATAGGATGAAAAAAAAATATCTGAAGATGGGCAAGACAGGGTTTCCATTGTTCCCAAATCTATGCTACACGTCTTCTCCACTAGTATTTACAGAGGAGACTTTTTCCAGATTCCAAAATTATCTGATTATTTTCAATTAATATGCATTATTTTACACAAAATTGCACTACTGTCACAAAAGATTCTTCCTCACAAATTAGATGCTTATGTTTGGCTCTCATACTTTTTCACAGCTTTATTCCACCAGTCTGTTTCTCCGTTAGAAACACATCCCCTAACAGGATTACTACCATAGTCTTTAAAATGGTGCATTCCATACATATATAGCATCCTCCTCCACACTTCTTCACTCGTTCCATGTGAAAAATCAAGGATTTAATTTCTGCCAGGTATTTTGTAAGGACCATTCTACTTAGGCCTTCCCTTACTCATTACTATAGTTGGTTCTGGTTCCTGATTCACCTTTTTAAATTTGCAAATAAGTAACACGGTTTTAAACTTCTTTTTCCACCTGAAGCTTAACAAGACCTGTAATATGGCAAGCATACACATTGTTGGTTATTGCTCATGACAAGGATAATAGGAGGCACGCTGCAGCATCCGTGGTACAAATTTTACTATATAACATGCTGAAGTTACACTTCTGCATCTTGCAGCAAGCCAAGAAGACACTGTCTGGTGTGTGACCTCCCAGTGAGAAATCTTAAGTATAACTTCACATGCAAGCCTGAGTAAACTATGGCTCGTCTACAGAAGTTCTGAAACACAGATTCATCGACATAGTCATCAAGAAAATGTACAAAGTGTGTACTGTTAAGAAACACACTTATGTTCTTATGATTGAAACACTTCCTACAGCCTCTGAGGAGGACCACATTACCATGACAGCAAATCTGAGTTATTTTAGGCAGAAAAGAGTTTGTCAATACAGACAAAAATAATTACATGGAACCACTGGGACAAAGCTGACTGAAAAACATTAACACCTTTTCCCTCCTCCGATATGCTCAGTAAGCTGTCATGCCTGAAGAGTGAACTGAGCGGTTTCAATTTTTGCCCTGTGTTTTTTATTCCTGTTGTGGCTTTGGTTTTAAGAATCATATGCACGAAGTTACTTGAAGCCGCTAATACTAATAGTTACGTAGTCACACTAGAAGAACTGTATCGAGGACAGTAAATGCAAGCATGTGTGGCAAATTCTATCAGACAACGCTAAAAAAAAAAAAAAAAAAAAAAAGACACACCCATGAAAAAGGAAACAAAAAACCAAAAAAAAAAAAAAAAAAAAAAAAAAGGATCCACCATGGAAAAGTGAACAATTTACAAAGCAAAACATTTTTTCCTCTGTGATTCATTGCTTGTGTAATGCCCTGGCAGAGCCGCCTTTGTTTTCAGTAACAGAATGCTAACACTGCAGAGACAGGAAAGCAAAAGCATGGGTTATAAATCCTACATATAAAATCCTGGAACCAAACAGACTCCTCTGTAGCTTGCTAGCTTTATTATTTAAAATCTTTATGTACCACTCTGTTTACTCCAAGCAATTTCCAAATTGCAGAGATTCCCAAACTGTATATGTAATCTGGAAATACACATGAAGATTGTTATAGACCGATTTCCCTTTATTGCCTTGTGTCTGCCCCCACACACTGCACATTAAAATACTTAACACACACTTAGAATGTAAATCCATCTCACAACAGAAAAGCTGTTGCACAGTAACATGTACTGCAAAGCACACTTACACCTGAATATTCCAGAAAAAGTTAAGCACAAAACTCTTTTGGTTCATGAAAAGTTAATTCCACTGAGGATTTACAATAATGCAGGGCTAGGTTATTTTCCTCTCCTCCCCACGACAGTATCTCACCGAATCTGGAGCTGTCTACCACTGATAGAGTGTCTAACATCAGAAACAGCTGCCACTCCCTGGGAAGCTCACGGGGTAAGTGGAGAATAATGAGCAGCAAGCACCAGCAGAACAAAAGAAAATCCATCTTTATTTACCAACTGCTGCATGCTTGTTGCTGCATCAAGCTCATTCAAAGCCAACACCACACCCTTTATTTCAGAACAGACTATATTTAAGAAGCCTCTGCTTTTTTTTTTTTTTAAATCAACTCATACATACCAATGGTTTGGGAAAAAAAAATCATTAGGTTAACCAAGTCAATGTTCAATGATACCCTTGATATTTACAAAAGTGCTGGACCAGCTATTAACTTTCTTATGCCCCAGTGTAACCAGAACAAGCCCAGGAGCACTGACTGAAAACCAGGTCTCAGTTATTTGAGATCCACTCAAGGGGCTACCACAAATCTATGGATAAATAACGCATTAAACTTTCTGCGCTGAGCATCAGAGGTAGCGACATTAGTTACAATTAAGGTTAAGACTCAAAATAATAGAGCTTTTGAGTTATGCAAGCCTCCTCTACGTTCCCACAGTCTCTGAAGAGGGATGACGTTCCCTGATTATACAGCCCTGCACCGTCTGTCCGAGGGAAACACCGAAGCTATGCCAGTCGCAGCGCTCATGTGCCACTGGCCACGAGCGGAATGACTCACCCCTGAGAGCGCGCTGCCCGAGCAGTGCTCTGCACCCTCTCAGCCTAACAGGGTTTTGGCAAAACAGGTGCCAGCTTCCTCAAAGACCTGAAGCTTTCAGGAGCTGCCATCTCCTGCAGGCTGAAGAGCAGAACAGGGATTTACAGTTAGTTTCTGCTGCTTAGTAAATGGGGCGAGTATCTGTTCGCCTCAAAACCAGCTGAAATCAAAACAGATTGGGAAAAAGAAAGCAGGGCTTGAAAACTGGCCTTTGCATTTCTAAAGCACTTGGAAGCAAGCCCTTTCCAAAGGCACGGAGCTAATTCTGGATCTTAACGACTTGACACCAAACAATTAAGTCTAGGGTGACCCAAATGAAAATTCTAAGTTTAAATATGTTGGGGTTTTTTTAAATAGCTGCGTAGACACCCGCCAGGCTGGTGCAGTGCTCTCCCCTTCCCTCATCAAACTGTCAAAACAAGATATCTAAACACGGTGCCAGGTTTTCAGCAGCTTAGGCAAAGGAAAAAGAAAAAGGGAGAAGGAAAAAAACAAAAAAAAAAAAAAAGGAGGTTATGCTAATGTCCTTCCCGACACGCTCCTGGAGAGAGGAGGACCTCTGCTCTGTCTGCCTATTCAGAGGTGCAGGGAAGGGGCCGGCGCTTTGATGATTTTTTTGGCCCCTCTCGGGACGCCTCCTCGCCCAGCGTACAGCTGCGGAGGCACTGCCCGTGCCCAGAATCTCAATGAGGCGGCGGGAGGGAGCTCGGCCCGGCCTGCCCGGGCTCTTTCGGGGCAGGGTACCCGCTCCCCACTCCCTGCTCCCCGCTGTGCTCTCCCCTGGGCAGCTGGACGGTGGCGCGGAGGCGGCCAGGGCTGGCGGCACTGCCAACAGGTTAAGAAGAAATGCCTCCTCCTCCTCCTCCAGCTCAGCTCCGGATTTTCTAAACCTGCTGCCGTTTCTCACGCTCACAAAAAGCTGCAATACAGGGCACCTGCTTCATTACCATATCTTGGGGGAATTTGGGGAGGGAGAAGAGGGGAACTGGAGTGAAGGGGGATGGCTGAGCAGTCTGGTCTCCGAGGGACAAAGGGGGCCCCGAGGACTGCTCCTGGTCACCTGGCCCCCACATCTGTAAGTCAACTGCAGAAAGGCACGGCCAGCCTCAGCTTAGTGCTTCCCACGAAGCTCCTGGGCACACAGCGCAGAAAAATCAGTGTCTCGGAAGCCACCTCTGTCTTCAGTTACACAACAGCCCAGATGGCAAACACCTCATGTTAGACGGGCAAGGAATGGGTGCTCTGATTCACAAAGCTGGGCCATGGGAGAGATCAGAGGTCAGATTAGGGAGAGACAAAATGATTCTCACCCAATACTTTCTCCATGCAGGCGATGGACGCCTATCACGTTCTCCAACTCCATCTCTGTCAAAGTGTTTGAGATCACCAGCCAACACCACCACTATGGACGACGCCTCTCTGTTTTTTATCATTGTACTTCAACTGTATGATTATGTAAACTGAAACACAGAGGTTTATCTTTTTTTTTATTTTTGCTGAATTTCAGTTTAGAAGGTCAAAAATGTTGCCATATTGCTTACAGCAATCAATTTAAGCAATACCAGATATTCCCGAAGGAGCAAAAGAGAATTAATCAGCATGTGGAAAACTCCTTACTCCTACCTTTGGCACAGCTTAGTCAGGCTAGTCCTAACCTACAGCTGTCTCCAGTGGGAGAAGATGTAAATGAAGTTTCATTAAAAACAGCAGTTTTCAGGATAGCTACATAAATTACAGGAAAGTATAAAGCGATTTCTTAAGCTACACTGAATACAATCTCAGAGTGAACTGCATCTCCACTACCTCATGGTGGGAGCAAAAGGACTTAAAACTAACACAAGGTATCCAACACAACTCGAGAAACCTATCCTGTAATATGCTTCCAAGCACACGCAGCACTTTAACAAAATCAAATGTTCCTGTAACAGGAAGTGCCACCACATGCTCCTCTGCATTTGACAGGTGCCCAACTCTCCCCCATTTTTATAAATAAATAAAAATGACAGAGGAGGTGTCAGATTCACTGAACTGAATTAAACATGCTTGGAACAATTATTTCTCGTCAAGTAATTTTGACTTTGACACTATGATGGAAAATAGCACAAGGCACTTAGGCTAATAAGCCTCTGCAACTTTTAAAATATCTTCCCTTAGAGGAGGGAGGCACCTACAAATATTCCTCGAGCTCGATCTGAAGTTAATGCAATCAGTATTTCTGCAAATCAGGCTCTTATATGCACTGCATGTATTTATATAAAGGGTGTGAGTTAATCCTCCAAAGATTTTGTGATCTCTACAAAAAAAAAAAAAAAAAAGAACACAACACACCAGCAAAACCAACACACACAAACTCAAACTGAAAACACCAAACATGCCACACCCTGGTATATGTGAACAAGGAACGGCTTTTCTAGACATCATCTAAAAGTTTATTTAATTATTTTACCTCTTAGCCATGACTCTTGTGCTTATCTGAACACATTATTTGAATATGACATACCCGGTTTTGTTGTTCAGTAAATCCCTTTTAGAGACTGAGGGACAGTGTAAGAGGGGACAGAGCAAGAGAACTCCAAATCAAAGCTCTTCCAGAGATTAAACAAAATAAATCAGAAACTACAGTTTTAGCTTGGATTCCTAGGACTGCCTACACGTAAAGAATGTTCAGGAAAAGCATTAGTAATTGATTAAAAATTGATTTTTAGGTCACTTCCCTCACTCTGGTTCATTAAAAAAAATAATTACAAGAGCCTAAGACTGAGGCTTATGATCCATTTATTTGCTTTGCGAACATTAAACCTGCAAAGACCTCAGTAGAGGCTCCCCATTAAAATCCCAAAGTTGGTGAAGCTGAAGCTGAGAGGCGAGCTGGTAACTTGGGGGGTAGATGCACAGGAGACAGCAACAGCAGGGGAGGGGAAACAGCAGGACACAGCCACGCAGAAAACATCCGCAGCAAGGACTCCTGGATCCTGGCTCACTCTTCCAGGCGAGATCATTGTGTCATTCACAAAGAAACCAAAACCTTGGGGAATTGTAAAGAAATTGGGGGGGGGGGAAGGCTACAAGACATTAAGGGAGATTTATAGAAGCAGCAGCTTTTCTAAAACAGATGATATGGACCAACTTCAGAGGCGGTTTGAAACAGGACAAAAAAAGCTCTATTTGTAGAAACTAAGCTGCAGAACATGGACTTCTATAAATAAGCAATTTATGGAGGGTAAGAAATTAACACATCGTATTGTTATCCTTTAGCTTCTGGGTTTGAGTCCTAATTTTCAACATAAATACACACGAGCTGTTTTAGGCCACTTACAATAAAAGCTCTACCAGTAATTGTGTGATCATGCTGTGCATCAGGAAATTTCTTTAAAGTGCCAAGAAAAAAATCAATGCAGAATTTTAAACATGTTTATACAAAAAGTTATTGGGTAAACATTTCATAGAAAGATGCATAAAAGCCAAGTTAAGCAAATATTTCAATGGCAAAAATAAGAAGCAACATAAAAAAGAGGTGTGCTGTTTATATGGCTGGGGCTAATTTGGATTTCCCTTCCTCATTTCATCACTAGCAAGTCTGCAAAACCCTGGAGGAGCACACTGAGACCATGTTAGTTCTAATAAAAAGCTTCATTTATCTCAATCCATCTGATGTCCATCAATGGAAAAAGTACAAGCACTTCCCAGAAAGCAAGTTCTAATATTTGTTATCATGGCAACCTCCTGGTTACACCTCCAAATTTAGTATTCCACAGATAACTTTCACTGAGTCACTACCTCAAACTCAGCAATGAAAGTCTCCTCCAGATAACAAGAGTGCCAGCCGCAGTTCAGAGGAATTTTGCAAAGGAACTTAATTGCATACTGAGAATTTCTGCAAGCAAGTTCACCACTGGGTAATGTGAGAGCAAAGAGCCACTGCAGCTCTGGTGCTAAGCTGAGCTGAGAAACACAACCGTACGAAACTCTGCCAAAGGTTTCTGTGCCTTGGACTGCCATGTGTTTCAACCGTAAAGCGGAGGACAATCCACACTGCTGCCTCAACGGGGTCACAGGTTCAGCTAGACATGCTTCTGTCACCTTAAGCACTATTAAAATTAATTTATTTTTACAATACAGAGTAAAAATATTGAGTCTCAATATAATTAAATAACAAATTCCT
>NW_008582043.1:27350-55988 GCF_000691845.1 Merops nubicus
CAGTGGTACCAGAATTTAGCCCTATAATATTGAAATATCAATATGTACTTCTAAAAATACATACATATAATCATTATTTTTCAAGCCCTGAAGTCATCTGTTATAGTAAGCTTATCATACCTCTCCCTTACAGCTCCAAGAAAGATGTATTCCAGGCAGTCACACGAAAACCTGTTACTTACACAAGGAAAAATGAAATTAAGACCCACCTGCATAAAGACCTACCTACCTTGACACCGTTACCATGAATTAATTTTCATGTTGCAATGCATCTTGATACATTAAAGCCACTTTTGATTTTACAAAAGCATCAGAAATGAAAGATATACACCTCACAGAAGCTAAAAGCAGATGAGCACAGGAAAATACGAGCTTGAATTACACCTTCCAGCCTGCAGTGTCCTGTACTGTTGTTTTGGAAAGACATGGCAGAAGTTCCCATCTCCCCTTTTAAAACTGCTCCTGTTCCCAGGGGAAAAACAAACACCGCTCCATACCCCCAGCCAGCCCTGAACTCACACCAGTTTCCATGGGCATCAAAACTGGCACTTGTCCCACCAGATTTTCAGAGGCCAGGGACTGCAGCATCAGCCTCACCTTTCTCCAGAACTGATTTTCCAAGCACAGCACAGCACAGCACACGACTGCTCCTCACCATCCAAATCCCTTCTACCACCTGAATCCTAAATGCCCCATCCCATAACTGAGCACAGTCCTCTCCCTGTTGTTCATCCTCCCACTCTTACTAGCATGTCCCCAAAGAACAGGAGCAAAACAAACCCCAACACATCCCTTAAGCCCAGCTGGGTTACAGCAGCCTTTCAGGTTTGCAGGAGAACTTGTGACAACTACAGCAGCTGTCCAGGAGAGACAGATTCACACACTTCAAACATAAGAATACCAGAAAGCCATAAATAAAGCTTTAAACTCGTATGAGAGGGTTGGGTTGTTTTTTTTCTTCTTGTTTATAAAATATAATTAAGAGAGAGAGAGAGAGACAGAGAGAGAGAGAAGCGCTACAGGACGCCTTGAGTAATGTTCCTGAAGAAGGTCACCTGGGGCCATGTTCGTGCCTCAGGGACTTCTGCAAAGGAAGGTACACACACATATACAGAAAATCCTTCATGCAAACCCTGCTTTGTTGTTAGACGCTTAGTGCACGCTCTGGTAACAGCATTTTCTTCCACTGGTCCCTGATCTGATGCTATCAGCTCAGGTGGCAGCTGCTAAGGGCTCCCCTGCTGCCCCAGGGGTCAAGACAAGCAAGGCCACCCTGAAAACCCTGCTGCTGGTGCCAGCACATCAGAAAGGGAGCAGGAGGAGAAAGGGGAAGAACAGACACAACATGTGCAGGGGGAAGAGTGTGGTAGACATGCGCCAAGATGTGCCTACCACAATTCTGGCTGGAATATACTTCATGAGAGAGGAGGATGCTGTCAAAGAGACAACCTGGAGCGTCCACAATGCTGGGTCTCTGCTGGGCAGGAGGGAAGGTGCTGAAGAACAGGCAGGGGAGGGAGAGGTGGCAGCCTGACCCCCACCTCAGGCCACGCAAGCTGTGTCTGTGGCCATCACTAGTCCCAGGCCTGGCCCTGGTCCTGTCCCAGCATCAATGGAGGCAGCTGGAAGGGCAGGTTGTGCCCAGCCCATGAGGAGAGTATCGCTCCCCATTCAGGACCTCATTCTTGAAACACGGCCAAATCCAGGCAAGCTGAAATAGCAAAGCTACACACACACACACACACACACGTACGTTGTACGGAGCTAACGCAGAGCCTGGCCACGAGCACACAGCACTGCACTGACCCTGCTCCTTCACAGGCAGCACCAACGCTCACAACGAAATCTTCCAAAAGTCAGGCTGACCACAAAGACTCAGCCCACTCTTTAGTCTGGGGAAGCTACACCGTTTAGATTGTTCCCAAATTAATGCTCTCATGCATTCATTTCCCTCTCCTCCTCCATACTGTGAGAAAAACATTTTAACATCAGCATTATAGTTTCAATATGAAGCTGAGACAGAAAAAGTTTCCAAAAACCAGTCACTGCACACTTGCAGCAGCTAATCTGCAATTTTCATTTATCCACAGCACACTAAATGAATCTGTGTAGTGGGCACCCCTTCTTGTACATTACACTTTTCTAAATGAAGCCCCACTTAGATATAGAAATTAGAATATTCAGGTAATACCCTCCCCCTTTGAAAAAAAAAAAAAAAGAGAGAGCAAACAAAGGACCCACATGAGGCTATCCTGGTATTTTATTTGGTGGTCAATTTGCAACTGAACTACAAAATTAACTAAGCACAAGTCCACCACCCAGTCACCATCACTGCTTTGAGAATATGTTTTTCTACATAGTTTTCCATCCCTCACCAAAGACTCCAAATTTCCAAGTTCAATCATCTTCCCTTTTCTAAAAGAAATGGGAGCCTTTTTAAACAATGAAGACATTTAATTATTTAATCAGAGGGGTAATACTAGGCTAAAATGGATTAGAAAAATTAATCCAAACTAAATGTCTCCATTATTATGAAGTTCTCTAGTGAAACTTTAATCAACAGGTTCCAAATTTCAGGTGTAAAATCTGATTGAAACTGCTGCTGCTTTGCAAAACTACTGCTTTCTCCTGCCCCTCCTTACTAAAAATACAATTCAAATTGCTATTTCCATAAAGAAATATGTCCGATATTGACTATGAAAAATTTTTGATGGCCTCCAGGGATTCTTGTACTTAACCCGAAGGTAAAATTTATAGTAATTTATCATACAAAAATCAACTCTCTGCAGATTTGGGCTTCTGTTCCACGCTGCAGTTGGCGTTTCTACCAAACGAGGTGATAGTAATTAAATAGCTTCATTTGTAGTCCTCAACTCTTTGCACCTAACTGATGACAGCACACAGGATGAAGAGAAACATAATTATGGAACCCTATATATTTTGCATTTCATCAGGTATGCTGTCCTGTTTTAATCTCTAAAAAGGAAACTGTAAACAGTGAAAACTGCAAGAACATTGATGGTGAAATAGCAGAAGACTGAGAGGAGTCGGGGAAATAAAAAGAACTTTAAAAAAAGAGGTTTAGCATTACAAATATCGATGCCTTTTTAAAAGAAAGGGATCCAGCCATATTTCCCTTTTCCTTTGTACCGAAGTTTAATAAATATTTTCTCCAATTTACCGATTTTGAGAAAAATCGCTGGATAAACACTTGTGTTAACCCAGTTTCATGGCTCGGTGCCAAATGTAATGCCAAACTTCCCAGTTGCAAAACGAGCTGTTTTTACACACCAAAGTAACCACGCAGCAGGCCTGCCGAGCCTGAAGACAGCTGACAGAGATGACTGTTGCTGTCCCCCCATTGCACCGACATCCATCCAAATACCAACATCTGCTGTGCTACAATTTACTTTTTACACAACATTTAGCAAAACAGTGCCTCTGACTGCAACATCATTAAGGAAGTAACAACAAATAAATCGCAAAGTCCCATCAGACAATTGTAAAATTAAAGCATAGTTTGTCTTGCATACACTGAGCTTTAGTTCAGACGTATTGGACTTCAGAAATGACAAGCATTAGAAGCCCTTTTCTTTTATGAAACATACACGACAAAATTCTGTAAATCGTGACAAGCGTAATCCATCATTGCAGTGAGAATTACAGTTGTGAGGATATTGACCTGACTCGGTAGGCAGAGGAGCAGACGCCTGCGAGGCAGCCTGGCCTGCCCGGTTCCACCACAGCAACCCAGACCACTAACAGGATTACGCTGTGCTTGGAAGCCTAAGTGCACCCTCAATTCGGGGCTCGCTCCTTTTCAAACACCCAGAGCGCCTGTTTGTGCTTCCTAAAAACTAAAGGGCCCTTTGCTTTAAAAGCAGGATGGAGCATGAGGGCCAAAGCACTGGGGTGCCACCCCACAGAGGTGAGGTGGCAAGGCAGGCTCTGGCAGCACGTCCCGTTACAAAGGTTCCAACTGGGATTTGGGCTCCTAAATGAAAGCCAGGTTTGGTCATGGTCCCACCGTACTGCCTAGCACGCTCCCCATCACAGGAGACCTTAAACGATCTGCTGTCCTCCCGTTAGTTGCCCTTTACACCTACGCCACCTAAGTCAAAATGAGGCAGCACCGCCACCCTGATATTGCCATGGGGCTTGGGCTTTCATCAGCACATGGGCAAAAGAGGAAGAACAAAGAAGAATTTTAATCTTTAAAATTGTGGCCAGTTTTCAGAACAAATTGATTCTTCCTCCAGTCCTCCAGTTCAATTTTATGAATACAAAAATAAGGAAAAAGTATCTCACTCTCTTTTGAAAAGCAGATACTGAAAAGTTCCATCAAGAAAGAACTCGAATCCTGTTAGGGATCAATTAAGAGGTTTTCCCTCAATTTTTCTGCTCCTCATCACCATCTTTAAGATCTAAAAAAAATGCTGAAGTTAGAAACAGTGACTTTTTTTGTGGGAACAAACACTCCCCCTTACATCTCCAGACAATGTGTCTGTCAGGAACAACAACATACCCAACACTCAGCTCAAGATACAAGAACTTGGCAGGCAGTTCCACCAAAACAATACAGTTTCCCTCAAATTCCTATCAGCTTAATAGTGGAAGACAATAATATTTCAGATAACAGAGGCGGCAAACATTTTGGTACATTCAGTGGACACTGTTTATCCAATCTGCAGATAAAACCAGTCAACATCCACAGCCAGATTAACAGAAATGCTTAACTAATTTTGTGCTTAACTCATGCTAAAGTCAAGGAGTTAGGCACTTAAATTCCTCTGGGGGTTTTGGCCAGCGCTGATTCGTGTCAGACTTTATGACCATATATATCTATGCCCAGCTTGGGACACAGCAGTCGTGCCAAGCACAGCCCACATGTAGACCTCTCCCAAGGAGGGATTCAGAGGACAGTCTCCTCTGTGCTAGCTACTACGTGTTTGCACAACGGGAGTCAAGGTCCATCGGAAACTTATCTGAAGAGCTGCTTCTGCGCAAACCTCAGGTTCAACCTCTGAGTTCAGAACTGAAACATTCTTTGTTTGTCCATTTATCCCCTGGCACAGTTGGCTGTTTGTCAGACAGATGTATGCCACATGCAAGTCATTTTCCAACTCCTCTGCTCCACCTCCCTCCACGCACTCCGCACACACTCTGACCCCTCAGCAAACATTGTAAGAGAGGAGGAAGTGTTTCTGACAGTTTGCATACACTTCACAACAATTTTATTGCAGGGTGTAAATGTTCCCTCCTGCACCCCAACGCTACTTGTAAGGAAACAAAGCAAAACAAACAAAAAATCCACCACTTCCCAAACAACTGAATGCCCTAAACCCAGCAGCAGGAAAGGGGAGGGAAGAGGTGGAGAGGAAAGGACAGAGAAGATGGATTACACTGAGGTTATTTTTGTCCTGTTCAAGTGGATGGGCAGAGACAACTAAATATAGAATTTATCAAAGCAGGTGAACAAGGAAAATTACACGAGACACACGTTTTAAAGCGCAAGCAACAAAGAAAGTACATTCTTACCTCCTGGTCCAAAAAGCTCTCCAAAAACACACTTCAATTTGCATGTGTGAGATTTGATTGAACAAATACTCAAGTCACCATCCCATCGCCTTCCCTTTGGGCATGCAACAATGTATGTGTTAAGCAGATAGGTTTCCTGTCTCTTACCTGTTTACATTATATATAAAAAAACACTACAAAGTCCACATTTAAACACAAAGAGGTTTGCACTCTTCTGTGGAGTCCTTGGAGAGAAATTCTTCTGAAGAAGGTGCACAGCTGGGTAATAAAGCACCACTTGAAATCAAACGTTAAGGAATGTTATGTTGTCAGTGGCAACACAAAGGATGTGGTTTCTCTGAAATTTAACCAGTTATGTCAAGGACAATTGCTTTCCTCTGGTCAGACTGCAGTCCATGGCTTGCT
Source organism: Merops nubicus (assembly GCF_000691845.1). NCBI lineage: Eukaryota > Metazoa > Chordata > Aves > Coraciiformes > Meropidae > Merops > Merops nubicus. The sequence continues at coordinate 33,294 of NW_008582043.1, forward strand.
CAGAGTAACTGCTAGAGCAGTCTGAATTTTGCAAGTGAAAATCTCATTCATATGTAGTTTTAACTCCTCACAGGTTCTGAACAAGTCTGAAATGCACTGGGTGGCTGCTGCCAGAAGCACACACTCCATTCCGGCACCATGAGCAGCTCGTGCTGGCAAACACATAGTAGCAAATCTCACCCAGACTCTCGGGCTCCCAGAGCCTGCAGCCCAGGATGCAAACACCAGCATCTAGCAAGGACGCCAAGTGCTGTGCTGGTGTGCACACAGCAGTGAGCAAGGAAACTTCCTGGGAAAAGACATGGCACCAGTCAAGCCATGACTCCAGTAGAAGCCAAGCTCACATCAGTGCTGTAACCCACCAACCTTAAGGAACAGAAAGCTTTTATGCAGAGCATTTCCCTTCTTCCCTTTGTGCTCCCAGTTAACCACAGTATCCAAGAGCCCCATAGCCTGAGCTGCACTTATCCTCACAACATCCCTGTGAAGTAGGGAAGTGCTGTTATCACCATTTTACAGATAGGGAACTGGGGCACAGAGAGATAAAAATAACCTTATCTGAGATGATCATATAGGAGGAAGTTTGTGGCAGAGCAGGGGAGGACTGGCTTCGATTCTCACTTCCAGGAGAGTACTCAAATACACCAACCACCTCTTCAGCTTCTAGTTGCTCTGCCTTCCGTTTGACTGACCTACCTATCTCCCCTGGGCAACAAGGAATGGGGAATGCCCACGTCTTTTATCAAAAGCATTTCCAACCCACAAAAAATGGAAGAGTATCAGATGCAGGCATTGTTTGCATTCAGAAGTCCAAACTGAGTAAAGAAAACAGTTTCCAAAATAGTCAGCACTATCCTGGTATTGTGCAAAAGGAAGGAAGACGTATCAAGTTTGCAAAGTAGAAAAAGCAAATTAAAAAAAAAAAAAAATCCATAGCAGGTCATAAGTATAATTTAAAAATAATTAGTGCAGGTTTTAAAAGGAAGCTGGTACTGGACATGCATCCTCCAAGAACCTCCCTGTGACAGAGATTTTAGGTTATAAAACCATGACCAAATTAAAAAAAAAAAAATTTATAATTACAGCTATTTCAGACACAGATCTAAACACAGATCTGACGTATTTTCATATGGAGACCTCGACTCCCAACTTCACAAAACAATCTTGTCTCAGATAAAACAAATTCCAGAGGCTGAGGACTGCTCAAGGTCTCCCATTTCTGGCTGAGCCAGACTTCAACCCTGCCCTCAAAGGCTCTCTTTTCTAAGTGAAATGGCACACCAGGTCCAGAATTTACTCTGTCCTTTGGGACTCCTGTTGCAGCCATCCAAAGCACCAGTTGTGAAATAATCTTCTACAGCAAAGCAGTATTTAATGTCAACAGTTTGAAGTGACCATCACCCTGGAATAAACAGCCGAGGTCCATCACCTTTCAGATCACCTGGTTTATCATCTCTGAGTCTAAAAGGTAACACTGCTGCAAAGCCACCACAAACGGGTCTTGATGAAGGACATGGTCACTATGCCGACTGCGACAATGGAGGAAATGTGTAAGCTGGTGTTAGCTGAGGTCACCAGATCAGCCATGCTCAGCTTTCAGGTCCCCTCTGCTATCAGTAGACTATCCTGTCACTCACTGCTGATAAGCTGGACCTTACAGCCCACTACTTGCTGCTTTTATAGCAGGCTGTTGCTGTAAACTTCAACCACCAGCAATACAATGTGAACCTAAAGCACATCTCCTCTGCCACGGTCAGAGTCTCAAGGAGCTGCAGCCAACCACCTGTTGCTGAAGGTGATCATCAAGGTAACCAACTCAACTCCCATCAGTGACATAAAATAACTGAAGCCTTGCTTAGACCAGAAAAAACAGACTTAGAAAGAACACATCCTGTTACCCCTGTTTCTCCCCCTTCTTTTACACCAGGACTACAAAAGGGTGAAGGAGAAAGGCTGGGATGAGGTTAGGAACATTTCTACTTTCTGACAGCAAGCCTCACAGCAACAACAGCCAAACAAACAAATGAAAGCAAAACTCCCAGCAGCTTCACAGCTACACAGCAATCTTAATAAACCAGGCATTCTAGTAACTAAAGCAAAAAGCAACTTTTAGTTCCAAAGTACAAGCAGTAAATTAGCAAGGTTTATTATTCCATGTTTTGAGCCTTTTCCTTGAAAAATCCCAACTCTGTTTGCAGATCAGCCAACACTGGAAAAGGAAAAGTCCTGTTGACAACAAAAGAACTGCTATTTATTTTCTGTTTGACAGCCATCACAAGGAATATCCAAATCAAAACCAACCACTTCTAGAAATTAGGTTGTTATTCTCCCTCAGAATCAGGCTGGGCTTTTTGTGAGATTCCCAATATCAAACTGGTCAAGAATCACAAAAATCGGGTCTCATCTTCCACTCAAAGCAGGGCCATTCAAAACACTACAAAAGAAATCCTAACACTAATATTACATATAAGTAATTTAGGACAATTATAAAAATACAAAGGCAAAAAATAGAATGAATGCAACTTTATCAACCTGCAACTTTCAAATCAAATTCGAGGAACAAAACCTCAAGTCTCCTTGGCCATGTGCCCTCATTTTAATCTCCTTGCCTCCAGTAACTGGTTTGAGGATTCTAAGAGTCAGCATAAAGATCAATATCAATAAGCATTCTCTGTGTGTACTGTGGGCATAAAAAGGAGAAATTAATTCTGTGCTCCTCCATGTTTTATTTCACCACATGAATGATGAGAGAAATAGTACAGGATTGTACTTGGTCAGAAAGGTATGCACAGCCTCTGAAGCGTGAGCTTCCATCTACAACCACACATCCTGTTGTGTGTCATTCCACTTCTAAAACCGTGCCTGAAAAGAGAAAAGTCTCCAGAAACACGAGGGTTTGCCATAAGCACACCCAGTCTAGTCATGGGAATAAACAAACCTCTTCAGGACACCAACAAGAGCTGTTGTGCAGAAGCCCATTCTCAGCAGCCTGGGGCAGCTGCCGAGAAGAAAGCTTTCCTCTGGCCATAGGGAAGAGGATTCCTTAAAATGGGAGGAAAACTTTACATACACTGATTTCTGCACATTCCTGCCAGCAATCTGTCAGATGATTAACAACCTCCGGGTGGGGTGGGGGCAATCACAAAAAAAAAAAATAAAAAAAAAAAAAAAAAAAAAAAAAAAAAAAAAATCCAAAACACCACACCAAAAAAACAACTCTCAAAAATACATAAAAGCTATCACAGTAAATCTGATCTTTGGTTTTGTTTTGTTTGTTTGTTTTTCCTACATTAGACACAGCTTTCTATAACATAATGATTTGTATTACTGCAACTTCAGATACTCATCTGGAACCGAGTCACCTGCTGTAGAAATAAAACAATGAGATAGTCCCTTTCCTGCAGAGTTTACAGTCACAGGACAGCAACAAGCCAGACAGACAGACAAAGAGGGACCCATACTGGGCATCGCTGCGAACGGCAGTCTCGGTACACGTGCACTGCAAGTTTGTCAAGGCCTTTTATAAGCAACACAAGGAGCAAAAGCTTTCAAAGAGGATAATAAAGCAGTACTGCAGCTGTTTACAGGGACCATTTCCCAAGTGTGAAAGGGTAGCACAAGAGAAAGCACAGAAGTGTCTGCTTGTCCTCACATTGTAGTCGCAACATAGAGCCGTGCTAGGCTAACTGGAGGCAGAAGTTAACATCTTAATAGCAAATTAGAGATGGTAAAAATAGGTATGAAAAGCAAAAGCAGCTGGTTTTGCAGCTCAATGCAAGAGGAACTAGTAGATAGCAGCAAAACGGCAGCCCAAAGAGCGAGCTCTGCCTTGTTCAGAGCAGCACTCTGAATGCGACAGGGTTACATGCCAAGCATACAAAGATGCAAGATGATGCAAACGTTAGAGAACCATGTTCCCCCTCTTCATGGTTTGCTTTTGATTTCCATTTTCCTGAATAACAGTATACTCCCAACAACTGCAGCGACTTTCAAAACATCAACTTCTTTGGAGCTCAAAAACCCGGAGCCTTGGCAGACGATGTGGAGCTGGGACAAGTCACTGTTTCAGAACGAAATCTGGCCACTGGCTGCTCTAAGCAGAAAAGGTGGCATACATGTAAAATCATGCTTTTCTCTGCAATTACAACTGGTATTACCCAGGAAACACAGGCTAAACTTGGAAAAAATGCATTAACTCCGAATGGCACAGTTATGCTGAACCAAATTGTACCCACATGGCTACTGTCTTTACTCAGTTGTTACAAGCTTGCTCACCTTAAAATAATTTCGTATTATTCCCTATGAGCAGTCTACTACAGCCACTTCAGACCTCTGGCTTCATTTCAAGTCAGAAGTAGGTATCAGTAAGGCTGAGACAACTCAAAACCTCGGGCATTTAAAAAACCACAAGTTAGAGCAGCTATTATGGAAGGATGAAACACCTACAGTACAAAACATTCCTACTGAAGCAAGAACAGCACATTCTAACCCAATAAGCGCAATCACCAGCTCTAGTCACAGAGCTCACTCAAGATCAGCTCAGCCTATGCCCACGACAAGGTGTAATTTTGAGCTACTGCTCATAATGCAGCAGAGCCACCACGGCTGAAGAGCAGAAGCTGATCCATCACATCTGTCCTTAAAAGGCCTGTCCGCTCTGTTCAAAATGCAAGGCCAGATTTAGCTGCTACATCTTTGCACCTCCACTGTGTAAAAGGGGTAGAATTAACACAGCTTGTACAGGCAGCAGTCTGGAAGAAAAATGCCTCGTTTTACCTGAACATGCTGAATCTGGCAAGAGGTGACACTCGGGGAACAAACAGAACCCTTTAAAAATACACAACATCGTTTATTACACTAGGACGGTACTTTGCGTTGCACAATCCAAGCTTTTGTTTCCAGCAAGAAAATGTTTTCTAAATATTTTGTCACCATGACAGTCTAGCCTTGGACTTGAATTCTGCCCTTGGTTGCTCCATAAAACCCCCATGAAGTCAACTGTGCTGTAGAGCTCCTCGTGGGCTGTCAGGAGAGCCCACCTGGCAGGGCAGCTGCCCGGCAGGGCTCTCTGCTGTTCTGCCTGCCCACAGACTCAAGCATCCCGCGCAAGAGCCGCCTGAAGGAACAGCAGTGTCTGTGAGAGGAAGAAGGTTTTGCAACCAAGAAATGCTAAACATCTCCCCAACAGGTTCAGCTCTATTGAGGAATACAAGCAAAACAAAAACCATTCCCCAGATAGCAGAATGAAATATTTTAAACACACAGAGAAGAGGAGACATAGCAAAACTTCTCAGCCTTGAGGGACTTATTCCAAGTAAAAACATTTCTTTCAGGGACATTCATTTGGCAAACTAAATCTGAGTAGATACTGCCTAAGTCCACGGCACAGCCCCGAAAAGAGCAACGGAGCATTTCTGTGTGACTCAGGAAGCCCAGCGAAGGCTTCTGCAGAACAAGATCAACAGGGTGTTTATATACAGCCAGCAGCGTCATATGAACAGGCGGTTTAGTTTGTGAAATGAATGTTTGCATTGTCATTTAAAAAAAAAAAAATAGACAAAAAACAAAAAACACCCTCTAGTCCACACTTACAAGTTTCCAATGTTAAAAACATAGCAGGGGAAGGAAATACTTTAGCAGCCAAAATTTACAAATTCTTACCATAACTTTGGCACAGTAAACTTCTCCAGTGTCACAAAGGCCTATTCTTCAGGGGGCTTGGTTCCCTTTTTTTTTTTTTTTCAGAAGGACTAATCCACATGTGAAGGCTATTAAAGAACACACAAAATGCCAACAGAAGCATAAACATGCACACTGCATGTGTGCCTTTTCAAATTTTTCTCTGTCTTTCCTTATGCAGAAAGTTACCCAGGAACAGCCTGGAGGCAGGTATTTCTGCTTTCTCTCCTTCTACCAGTGAAGCTCACTAAGTGTTTTCCTCTTCCCTGCTCCCTCCCCAAAAAAAAGGCAATGTTATTTTATTTTAATTCATTCAAATTGGCAACAGAGATTCATCCTCACAGGTTGCACTCAGCAGCCAGGTTTCAAGAATTTAGCAAAGAATGAAGACATTCATATGAAGTGAAGTTTGTCTGTTTGTTTGTTTTAGTAGAACAGAAATTCCTAACAGTAATCTTTTAATTAAGAAGCACCTTACTAGAACCCCAAAGAAAATGCTAATACTCTAAGTTACACTTGGCATTTCTGCACTGCAAAACCAAATCCACACTCTGAAAGTCAGCATTTTCCTTCTACATAAAAGCCCTAACACAGATTTGAAAGAAATATAACAGAAAATCCTGCCTGATCTAAATACATAGAGCTAAATTTCTCTTTCATTTTTCAAGAGACTGCTTAGAGATTGGGCATTTAGAGTTCTATTCACTGGCTAGAAAAAAAGCCAAACGGTACATTAAAAAAAATCTGACTTTGAAATATCGTTATGAGAACAGGGACAAGCTATCTAAACCCTAAAATTCTGTGGGTCTTTGTATTGACGATTATTGACACAAACTAAAAGGCTCATATTCCCTACTAAGCAAACATTTACAATTAAATCCATTCTGCACAAGGCATTTGCATTTTGAGATAGAACAGTCAGTTGTTCAGCTGCTGTGATTTAGATGGATTGGTTCATTATTGCTGCAGTTCGTTTTCAGCTACACTGTATAACAAAGGGGTGCCAATGTAGTCTTGAATGGCTTTAAAGCTAAGTATGCCGGTAGTCTTCCATGATGATGTAATTTAACTATCTCCCCATCTCTCAGACCAAGATATCTTGACTTTACAGGCTGAACTTCAGCAAAAACGACAGAAACAAACTGTTACAATAGTGTTCAATAGGCAATATCTCTGCAAGTCAGCTGAAGGCAGCTGCTGGTAAGTTTGCAGTTATCTTCCATGTATGAAAAAGTAATTTTCCCCGAATTCTTATTTAGAATAAATACTTCTCCCATCATGCAACTAACAAGGCAACTTCAACTTCCCCACCAGGAGATACATCAGCTATATACCTCCAAAAGTTCATACTATAGGAAAAATGTATCTGCACCAGAAAAGACCTAGAACCAAAATCATCCCTGACGCAAAGAAAACGTCAAGTTCAAAAAGCCAACTGGTATCCTTCACTGTCTAGAACGTATCACCAAAGGCAATATTCAAGCAACAAAACATTTTTTCTATTAACAACCACGTAAAAAGGCAAGATTTTTTTTTAAAGAAAAAAAACATTGAAGAAAAAAGCCATGATCATTAGTGGTGTTTAACCTCTCGTTCTTCTCAAGACACAGCCAGAGCAGTGCAAAGAACTTACCACAGAGTGGCCTGATGAATGAATTTATAGTGGGAAAGGATTCATATCCTATGTTCAGAAATCAATTTCCACCTATAAAACCACTTCCAAGCCCCACAACCAGCACTGTCACCTTAGATTATCACAACTGGATTCTAGCCTGCTCCACACAAACTTGCAGTGGAATAATTAACATATAATATAGCTATATCTGTGCAACTACACATTTAAGACAAGTCTTCAAGTAAAAAAAATGCCTTCACTTCTCCTGGTGTTCCCAAATTTTCATTTCTAATTAGTGAGGATAGAAAGGGAAAAGAGATTGTGTGATCAAAAGTTAAAAATGAAAACAACTAAGTCCCCAAAAATCTGCATTGCAGAGAAAACTATTTGATTTAGTTAACTGACTCCTATTTATAGGTTTACAGACCACAGACAAGCACAGGAGTATATCTGAAACACAAAAAAAAACCCCAACAGTCCAGACGATCCATGCCTGGAAGCCCCTAAAAAGCAACCAGCAAACAAAATGCAGTATTCCCATTTAGCAGCTATGAAATGGCCTGACAACAGATTTTGAATTGCTTAACAGGTTTGTTTAAGGGTGTAGCTTCTATTGACACTCCAGCTGTGAAGCTCCAACTTAGGCCTAAAAGCAAGTATATACAAAACATTGTGTACTCTTGTATTTCAGGGCATAAACCCTACTCAGTGCAAATATTTTCCACACCAGTACAACTACATCATTCTGAACAAGGTGGCATTGCACTGGCAGCTGAAACATGATATGTACAAAGGCTCGTATGGAAACATGGCAAAAATTTTAAGTATTTTTTCTCTCAAGTCTTAACATCTAGTTTAACTGGCATTTGATAGACACAAAAGCAGTTCAAATATAGTCTCATCTGTATGTTTCTATTAGCCATTAAGACCCGTCAGGCCTCTTGCAGAAAATGTGTAAGTTACTCTTTCACACTGCTTGCTTTCTGAAGCGTAATAAGGATGCATTTCTTGATCCCTTGACACAACTGCAAACAGTAGGGTATATTGCTAAGGCCAGGAGTTCAGAAAAATAAAACCACACATAAATGGTTTTAAATTTTTAGACTTTTCATTATGAGTAATTAAATGGCCCTTTTACTTCTCCTTAGCCTGAACTGTGAAAAAGGTATTCAGGTTATGTTTCCCAGTTTTTCTCTGTACCCTGAGGATTAGCAAGCACCTCTGCTTCACAAAGAAAAAAGGTTAAAACTTTCAAAGTCTTGTGACTTCCCCAGGTGGGAACAGCTTTATAAAGCCACTACAGACATAAAGGGCTGCACTTAAAATTTGAGAATTAGCAGCAATTGCTGTTAGCAGCCCGGATCTCCCCATCAGCACACGAGCCCACTCGTAATGTTAATACTAGTAATGCTAGTGTCAACCACATGACTTAGGCAGTCCTACCAGTAGAGTAACACTTGTCCTGATGATCTCTCCTATGAGGAAAGGCTGAGAGAGTCTGGGCTGTTCAGACTGAAGAAGAGAAGGGCCTTTCAATATCGAATGAGGACCTACATGAAAGACTGAGAAGCTTTTTACCAGGGTCTGTAGTGACAGGACAAGGAGGAATGTTTTTAAACTACAGGAGAGTAGATTTAGACTACATACATATAAAAGGAAGATAATCATTGCTCTTAGGGTGGTGACACACTGGAAGAGGTTGCCTAGAGAAGCTGTGGATGCCCCACCATTGGATGTGTTCAAGGCCATGTTGGACAGGGCTTTGAGCAACCCGATCTAGTGAAAGATGTCCTGGCTAAGCACAAGGGGCAGTTGACTAGATAATCTTTAGAAGTCCCTTCCAACTCAAATCACTCTAAGACTGCAGCTCTCTCACAAAACAAGTATCTGATATGAAGGCCATGAATTCACAAGCAACACCAAACCCACTTCTCTGGCATGCATGTTCTGTGGCCCTCTAGAAGAGTATATTAGTAAAGCACAAGCAGAAGGAGAATGATTTGACAGCCCTGTAAATGATTCAGATGCTGCACTGTCTCAATATTAGCACAAAATACCACTGCAGTCATGCACAGAACCACTGACTCCAAAGGGTATTTCTACAGGCCATGCACCAACAGCCTGGGCTTTGGACAGCACTTCAAAACACACTCTCCCAACTTACCCAAGAGACTCAGGAAAACAGTAACTGACTTGCCCACAGTCTGTGATGACTGTTTACCTCAGCTGTCCTCAAATATGACCATGCACTTTTGAATAAATTGACACATTTCACAACATTGTTTGACCAGCTATCTTTTTCACATTTTTGGCTCAACTTGAAGAGGTGGGAGAATAATCCCAGAGTTCTGTAACATGTTTTCCAACTGCACTTAAAGTCGGTCTTCATTATTTCCCCCTTTCAGCTGCAGTAAATATTTTTCACAAAAGCACACTACTTCACACCTAATATGGTGCTATTCTTTCTCCATTCTTTTTCTTCCTCTTTCCTCACATAGTTTCCTGGTTTTTGTTCCCCCTTTGAGAGGCACATTGTACCTGCAACATAATACAGCTGAAAATAATAATCCCTCCATTGTCTTCCCCCAAGAGAGATGACTTTTGAAAAAAGATTTAGCTCTTTTTTTTTTTTTTCCTTAAAAACAGTTACTTCAATATGTAAAAGGGGGAAAAAAACCACAAGGCTGACAGTTGCTTGTTTTTTTTTACAATGCTGTCTTTTAAAATGCATTCAAATTAAGTGTTCAAATGTTAAGCACATCCCACTTCCCAATCCATATTAAGGTTTCTTTCCTGAACAAGTCTGAGACCATCCACCACCATGATTTTTAATTTAATTATTAGTAACATAAGAAGTGGATAAAAGGAGATAGGCATATCACCATGTACTGCGCTAACAGCACCAAAAAAAGCTCACCAGCTTTCTTCAGGTGGTAAGGTCTAGGGCTAAAAGTGCTGACACAGAGCAAGCTTAGGCAGGGGAAACAATAACTGATGGTGCTTAGGCAGTGAGAGCGCCAGCAGGGAATGCTGGAAGGGAAGGAACCTTCTGGCACGTGCACAGGGGCTGCCAGGGAAGACGGTTTTAAGTGTGGACAAGGTGCCAAATTTAAAATGGATGGCACAACACCTTGCCTAGAACCACTCCTGCAAGAACAACGAGCAACATTTACTCTCTTGCTTTCTCTGTACCTCAAAATAGCATACCCAGTACTTCTTCCTTCCTAAATCCAAACCCGATGACTTCTCAATAAGCCTAGTGAGAGAAAAAAAGAACAAAAAACCACACATGGACAACTTTTTTTTTTTTTTTTTTTTTGCGCACAGGCCTACCTTTTCCTTCTTTAAAATGGAGGAACCATGAAAAAGAGGATCAAAGCCAATGCAGGCAGTTTCTGTATGATCCACTGTACCAAGCATTCCCAGGCTCACTTTAACAGGGCCTGTAATGTCCTAGATCACTCACTCTCAAATCTCTTTTAGTGACAAGTAGCAGTAATCTATGATGCAACCCCACTTTTAGAGATGAAATTGAGACCTAGCTTTTTTCACTTCTGATGTACAATAAAACAGAATACGAAAGTAAACTTCCAGGACTGACATAAATAATGTGGGCATCAACATCTGAGCTCTTCCTCTTTCCAGTTCAAAGTGAGAGCATGTTTGGTGTCACTCACATGTAAGTTCCAGTCAGTTTACAAAGAGAAAAAAATATCCAACCTCACATGATAGTGCTAAAGAACTGAAAGTATTTTGCAAAAATAGCAGGGGAAAATGTTGGAATACAGATCTTTTGGAGAAATTTTTACTGCAAAAAGAAACATTTGGACTTCACCCTTCAAAAACACAAAGCTGTGGCTTAAAGAACAGGTTTTCATACATAAAAGATGTTCTTGAAGAAAGACTTCTCTACAAGGACACTGGAAAGTAACAAAGATGGTCAAAGACTTTAGTCTGCTCAAGGGAAGGAAGATGAGTAATCTTCAGGCTACACCATCTCTTTCAAAGACATCATACAGTACAGCTACACTGTACCAGGTAATTCTCAGCAAATGACTCCCCTGTCATGCAAAGCAGACTTTTTACAGTACACTGGATCCAGCCTGTTTCCTATGATCTCTCCACAAATAATTCCATCAGATGAGATTTACCCTCCAAAAGTCTAGCGGACTAGCCATTATCAGCTCATATTTCTCCAGATGTTTTGTGATCTCATCCTTTCTTAATGTCTCTAGCATCTTGCCTACCACCAAGGTCAGATTTATTGGTTGACAATTTCCTGGTTCCTCCCCAGTCCCCTTTTCCCAGAACAGGGCAAGCAAAATGAAAGCAACCGAGAGCTAGCATTGCAAAACTACTGCCCCTTATGTTGAAAAAGAGACACAAGAAAAACCACAAACTGACACAGCTTATCTTTCATTTCCAACAATAAGAGTAACAGATTTCCCTACAAAACCAACCCTTCAGCTCTGGAAGTAGAAGCAGCTTCCTTCCCTCTGTTACAGACTTCCCCCCTTCATTCTTTGTTCAGCCCCTATCATGTTTCTTACCTTTCCTCTTCCCCCCAGTTTTTCCTCTGAAGCAGCTGTGCCCTCTATAGCTGGCATCTTCAGAGTTCAGATGTGTCTTAGGATCCTTTGTATCAAGTGCCACAGTCATTCCTTTGAAATACCACGAAAGCCAGACGATCCTTGAACTAATCTGAACCTTGAAGGTTCTGGCTACACAGGCCATCAAGAAAGTGCACTGCTACATCCCAGGGACAGACAGAAGCCAGGGTACAAAATAGAGAACACCCCAAAATAAAACACACACACACATACAAAGAGAGGTAGGGAACGTGATGAGAACAGAAAAGAGAGAAGAAAGAAGAGGTGAAGAAAAACAGCAATACAAGAGACCTAGTGGCTTAAAAAAAAAAAATAAATAAATAAAATTAACTTCTGGTCATACCTCATAGGATCCTGTTTGGATTAATACTAACAGAATACTGCAAGTATGAACCTGTGCTCAAAATAACAAAGCTAAAATTCTCTATCAGAATATCACAGACTGTTAAAGTTGAAAGAGTAACACTCAGTTTTTAATTCCTTGCTTGTATTTTACATATGATCCTGCATTCATTTTATGCAATGAAGCTGCAGGAAGACAAATCACAGTGGACTACCAGTCATTTATTAGAACATCTGTATCACTCCATATCATTACAAAAACAATTATTTAACAAAAAGAAAAAGAATAGTAGTATTTGGATAATTGGAGTAAGTATCTGTTGTAGAATTTCTTATTTAAGAATCTTTAGTCGTTTTGATCAGCCCAGAAGCCAGAGTCCAAGCCAAAGAGTTTTACCTGCCTAAGGTCCACATGAACTGACATTTGAAGGACACGTTCTGGTTTCCACTGTTAACACTACTGCACAGTGTTTATGTAGTATTTAATAATGAAAGCAAAGAACAGCTCCACGTTTGCTGCTAAATATTAATGGATGAATGTACAGGTCTCTCCCGCTGCTTATAATTGCTTCCCAGAGTAGAAATTGAGATTTCTACTTCTCTTTTAAAATGACAGTGTACTTTTTTCCCCTCCCCCTTTTTCTGCCTCCAAAAGGCTCCTTTTTCCATATGAGTTTATGCCCTAATAAGAAAACCGGACATGGTGGGGAAGACAGAGATGACAGAGTATCAAAATGCACAATCCCCCTCTTTGTTAGCATTGCAGAAAGACTTTAAGAAAAAAAAAAAAAAAAAGGCAACAGGATGAAGACTGAAGACAATAGAATGACCTTCATAAAGAGGGACCAGCTCAGAAAGATACAAGAAATCCAGAGATCTGTAAAATGGTTTGGTAAACTTAAAAAAAAAAAAATACACTCAGAGTTACTTCTTTTAGCCAAAAAGTTCCACAACACACAGCCAAAATTAAGGATACTCATGACATGCACTGAGAAAACCTGTAATCTCAAACTCAACAAGCAGCAATTTGGGTAGATAATTTTCTCCTTCCCCAGTCATATTCAATCACAACTACAGCACCTCTGCATCAACCCACTTCCTTGTCCTTTCCCACTGAACAAACCTTCCACATAACACAGCCGGGGACTGAATACCTTGGATGTACACATACGATACCCCAAGCTCAAACCTGAGTTTCTTCACGTTTCCTAAGCGTGTGTTGACCACCTGAGCCAGGCAGTCAGTATTTTCACCACTGGTTCTGCCTTCACACAGGAGTCTGTTGCCGCACTGCAATTAGAGGAACAGCACCAAGCGCGGCCAAAGGGGAAATGGGGGGAAAAAAGCTCATTCATGAAGTCTTCTCTTTCTGCCTGGTTGAGGTTAGACACGTCGTGGAGATGACTCTGGCCCCTGCACAAACAAACATCAGCACGACTGGAAGTAGAGCTTCCTTTAAGCGACTGACTTACAGAACTGCCAAGAGCTCTCGGCCAGGCAGCAATGTTTAATTTCATTTCTCCATTTGTATTTTTAATCTTGGAAACAAAAACAGAAATGTAAAGCATGCTGACAGAAGAAAACAACCTCAGAATTCTAGAAAGCCCTGTTATTTCCCTGCTAAAACACCTGCTCCTGCTAATGATGGCTTTATGCTTATATACACCTGCCATCCAGAAGGGCTCCAGAGCACTTTGCAGCCTGATTTATATGTACACAAATCATTAAAACCACCAAAAATTAAGCCACTGCTGGGGTGAGATGCAGCAACTGTTTATGTGCACACAGCCATACTGTTCAACTGCTCAGGACGTGAACTAAGAGACACCACATCTAACCAAAGCTATGGGGGAATGTTAGCGAGAACATCATTGCCCAATCTGGATTTCAGCCAGTCACTACTCAAAGCATTTGCATGTGGAAATCCCTAGGATCTTTAAAGAGCGTATGTAGTGCAACCTTTGGTTTTAGAAATGATCCAAAAGACAAACAATACACATTTCCTATATCTAAAATCCTTCTTTAGCAGTCCCTCCCTACAGTAATTACTGTTTATGCCTTAACTTCAGAAGCTCACAGTATCAGACATCAGTTTTGGAAACATCCTGTGGTTGAAGCCCTGGATCTTGCAGAGCCAGCAAACTGATGGGGTCTGGCAATAAATATAGATGATTAAAAAAAAAAAATCCTTTACAAAACACATATGGGCATGAGTGGATAATTTCCCCACATACACATGCCCAGCCAAAAGAACTGGATTTGTCAACTGATTCCAGAACAGCTACAAAAACCAAGAGAGTATGAGAGCTGACACATTGGCATGCTGAGGAGGAGAGAGAGCACTGCTTTCTAAAACCCTCCTCACACGGACAATGCCAAAGTAACAGTTGCAAAGTCAATGAAGTGGAATGAAATAGGTGTCACTGCACATAGCGAGAAGGCAAAAAGGCATCAGGAACAGGTTAAAAAGATTAGGAAACCTGGCAAGCAAAAGAAAGCCAAGATACGTTTCACAGTCTGGGCATTTGGGCACAAATTTGCAGTCTCAAATATGCAGGGCATGCAGAGTAACATTTTGGAAATGGAAATGTGTTCAGCAGATAATATCACCATATTATCAGAAAACCATGAGAGATAATAATCTGTTTCTCTAAGGTAATTTAAAAAAAAAAAAAAAAATCATATCAGGAGATCAGGGCATCTTTTACTAAGACTTCCTCCAGAGGTCTCCTTTCTTCAAAGTAGCTTTATCATAATCCTAGAAACAACAAAGGTTCAATTCTCAAGATCAAATATAGACAAGCTTGACATACAACATGTGACAGTTTCCAACACATCTGCCCCTGAATCATCCTGACAATACAATTCCATTTTCATACTTTTTTACAATAAAAGTTTCTCCCCTAGATTTTTGTACCGTGGTCCTTAAAATAATTTTTTTTTTTTTTTTTTTATGGTACAGGGAAGTGCAGAAAGAATTGTAATAGCAGACAGTTATGAAAACCCCGTAGTCTAAAAACATCTCTCTGATTTTAAGAGTTTCTAGATTGACAAATGGGTATGTGAAACATAATTCTGCAATTCTCTCTTCTATTTCACCCAAATACAGCATAACACAAATACTTTATCAGGACAAGGTAGCCTGGGTACACCAGAACTGTCAAAGGAGTTAAGATAATGAGTGGAAAGGCATTTCTAACTGGAAAAAAAAAAAAAAAGAGGGGAATAACCTTTATCAAAACATTTTTTCATCAGATAATTTGCTGAACCAAACTGCATATCCAGCTGTTAGAAATGTTTCCACCCTTTTAAAACACACATTATCAACATATTTTCTAAATTCTTAGAAAGGTCTTATTGTTGCCGAAGAACCACCAGCCTTTATCAAGGTTACAATAACATACTTCCATTTTCTTACAGAAATAATTATGCTACACCTCTGCATATTCAGGCAAGTTGTTGCAAACCCTCTAGAAAAATCCTGAATCTGCAGAACCATGCAATCTTCCCCGCTGCTAGAGCACGCAGATTCTGATTTTGGTCCAAAAAAATGACAGTATGATGGAAAGTACCTAACACTGGTCCCTCCTTTCCAAGAAATGATAGTAGAATACAAAGAAACAGGTAAGTCAAGTATTTTATAGGAGCAATGCTGTAGTACTTGGAAACAAACACTTTCCTATCCCCCCAAAAAAAGAACAAACCCACTGTCTGGGGAATAAAACATTTTAGAGTGCAAAAAGCATAACCGTACACGTGACTCCATCATTTCAGTTTTGCCACCCAGTCAAGAATAAAGACTTTTTATAAAAAACAAACGTCATCAGTGCTACAACAGAAATGCACAGAGTGCACAAACTCAAGGCTATTCTTCCTGTCTAGGACACTGGTACCAAGAGCGAACAAAACACAAGTAGGACACTGGTACAAGACATGAACAAAACAGCACATTCTCTAGCAAATCTCTGCAAGAGCACAGCACTGCTCACAACACACAGGCATATTTTTCACCCTTCAAATGAAGATTCACCTGAAGACATTCTAGCTTCTAACATAAAAAGAAAAGCTACGTACAAATAATTTGCTACAGTTTAACCTTTAACACTCTAAGTAGCACCTCCTCCACTTGCTCTCTTTATCACCATTTTTCCAAGCAGTTGACACAGTTTTCGGTGCGCACACACACACACGCTCCACAAAAACTCATCGTCTCAGATCTGAAAGTCACACACACTCCTTATATGCTGTTTCCCACCAGGGTGGACGGGAAACAGACTGTTTGAGGATACACGGCTAAAGGACAGACACCGCACGAGGGAAAGTCCATCTACTGTCCTGGAAGGAAGAGACACTTACCTCGTTTGTGAAGCCACCCTTCCTTCACTATTGCTACTTCATTCATAATGGCAGGAATGTCTCTTGAAAAATCAGTTTATGCCAAAAGACCACTCTGCTGAAATTCCTGAACTCCTGGCAGAAGGCTCCACAAAGGGGATGGTTTTTTTTTTCCGTTTTTCTCCTTCTCAGCTATTTCTAAAAGGATCAAAAGAAGAGCGCACCATCATTTTGAAGCACGTCACATACGTACAGTAAGGGATACAACAAGGAGTAGCTTTCATTGCTGGGCTGTTTTTATTGGTTTGAGGTTTTTATCGTTACTATTATTACAAATCCTAAATGAGGGCTTAGCTCTTCTAAAGGATTTTTGCATCTTGGCAGGTGGAGGTGCCCAAATGCTTGCTTGCTAAAGTCCTGCTTCTTAACTGAGCAGTTGACTGTGGGCAGACTCGCAACATCACCAGACACCATCTGCATTAGAGGTGGATGCAAGACCATGCCCACTAAACCTCCATCTCTCCCAACACCCCACTCTCCACAACAGTGAAAATTCCAAGATTTCACAAAGTCCAGTTTTAAATATTTCCTGGTAAAAAGACTTCCAGAACCTCTTCTGGAAGGTTCCTTTAAAGCCTGATGTATAGGAGTCTATCAGCTAGCACACAACATACCTTAAGAGATAAAGCCTCCAACCGTAAATACTCCCAATATTCTGCTTCACATCTTCCTACCTTCAGCATCATCCTCTTAATCCCACTCAGATCTCCTCAACTCCCCCACAAGTGTCTTCTCTACCTTTCATATTTGTAAATCCTACCTCTCCTAGAGGTGTACAGAGAACTGCAGATAACCTTACAGACATTTCTGTTATCCTAAATCAGCCATCATAGCACTCTGAGGAATATTACTGCTCTTCCCTGAACACACTGCAGCCTGCTGCTGTCTTTCTTGCAATGAAATACACTGAAGTACAGCTTAGATTTTTACCCCTCTACTTTGAGATGAATTCCCTATCTAAATAGCTCAAAATTGCCATATCTTATTGAAAATGTGTCTAGCTCATGGCCAACTACCACAGAAATGTTCTTTGCGTTTCCCTCCCTCACTAAAAGTAATTTCTTCCCAAATGCATTAGCTTTTATTATTTTTCTAAATTGAATCTGATTATTTTTCTGCTTGTAGTACAAATGTGCTCTCTTTTTCTATAATGACTTCTGTGCTCTCCAAAGTGTCCATACCACCATTCAATTCGGTATTACTTGGGTGATAAAAAAAATGGAATTGGTGACAAATTCCCAGCAGTAACCAAAAAGTTTAATAAAACAAAACCCAGTAGCATTTGTAACTGGCCACCAAAGAGCTGGCTTTTACTGGAGCCTCTCTCCAACCACAGAGACATCACATTCTCACCTAACAAATATATGCAGTCTCTGCACGTATTTGGCATGCGTGCATCAATTGTCTCTGAGCATGCAGGTGATACCCATCCATCAGAAACCAGATTAAGAAGCAACTACTTCCCCATAACTCACTAGGACACAACCCTGGAGGGAATAAACAGGTGGCCAAAATGAATCCAACCTAGAGCTGAAACACCAGCAGGGACAGAGGGCTCCGTGCTGTCCATCACCAGTGACTTGAGATGGGCAGCCCTCAAGGTAAGGAGGTCAAACTGAACAAGTTCCATAATTGCTGGTGGGAGTGCACTGGGAAACAGGAGCTCACTCCCCGGACACTCTGCCTGTGAACCTGCACTGTTTATTGTTATTCCTCAGCTTTTCCAATAACGCTTTATTTTCTAGTTTTTCCCCAGAAACAAGGTAGGCTTTTTTTTCCAAATTACCAATCTGCCATATCTCACTGGTTATAAATATTAACTCAAAGAAACAGCTAAGATGTTTGCCTGAGGGAGGGAAAACAGAAAAAAATGACGTTGGAACAAGAGACATGTAAGAATTTCTTCATTTCATAAATAAATATGAGAACACCATATGCTGCAGTATAGAGACCAGTAACCCACACCTGCCAGAGTTACCTTGGAACAAACTCCTTCAGCTCCAGAGCAATTAGGATAGAATCTGATGAACATGACAGGCTTTCATTCTCCTTTCAAAATTGCATGCACGAGTCATGCAAGCTAGACTTACTCCTTGATGTCAAACGAAGACTAGACCTCCTTTACAGGCTTCATTTAGGCATCAAGCAACTTGCAAAATGCTAAACAAAACCCTTCAGATTACCACAGTTTATGTTTGGAAATGCAACACCGAGGTGTGAAAGTAAACACTTCTAATGTTGTGCCGTAACTGAACACAGAGACTGTGCAACCCACCTCTGCATCTTGATTTCAGTGATTCAGCTGCACTGAACAATCAGTATCCCTTTCAATAACCACATGTCAAAAAGGAAGCTATGAGCCAAACTAGTCTGTAGAAAAGACAATTCTATGATTAAGAACAGAAAAAGCGCACAAAGGCCCAAAACTCTGCAATCTGCAGTTAACTTACTCAAGTTTTTTCTGGGTTAACGCTTGCCAAGATCACCACTTGGCAGCCTCCTGCTTGTCACTGGCTAAACCGTCATCTCACAATCTGAATTTGAATGACAATACAGCGCAAAAAAAGCAGGTCAACAAAGAAATCCAAAGTTCAGAGAAACTACTTTTTCTGCTCTCTGTGATGTCCAAAAAGTTTGGACTGCAATTCCCTACAACTTCTACCCAAGAAACACACATCACCCACTACTACAGCCCTGCTAAAGGGGATATGTTTCACCTGCCTGTCTCCTTCCAGGGGAGCAGGGCGTATTAGAAAGAAGCCACACACAGAAGATTGGGGAGCATGGCACAACAAAGTGGGAAAACACTAAACATTCCCTGACACAAACCTGCAGCATGGGCTCCACCTTAGTCCTTAAATCAGCTACGCCAGAGCACTTGTTTTATAAGGGGGAACTAAAGCTGGTTTTAGTTCACACAAAGAGATGGGGATCCCGTCTCACTGTCCAACAAGATGTCCATAGACACAGCTCCAACAGCAGCAAACCTGCTCTGTTATCTTTCAAAACACACGTTCAAGCTGTGCCTAATATATTTATTTTAGTACAAGATGCTATCGAAGACAGTGGCAGCAAGTAAGAGTAATTTCCCGGAATAGAAGAGCAAGTTAACTACAGGTCAACATACTCCTGAAGACATGTAAACCAGACAAAGTTCCTCTTCCATAAAATCCTTAGAGGGGGGAAAAAAAAAAAAAAAAAAGGAATGATTACAGTCCTCATTTGCAGCCATCTAGGAATGGTTCCCAGTGAACAGAGGGCATCTGAGGTGAGTATGACCTGGCTGCTGCATCCGTCCAGCTTGTGTCTGCACATGACTGAATACTGTCAAAAGCTGAACAACTCTGTCTTTCTCCTAGCCTGCTGTTTGCCTGCTTTTCAGCATGCATTTCTGTAATACCTCGTTCAATACCAAAGCATCTGTCACGTGGATGAAGCGCAGTAAATCATGAATGGCGTGACATCAGCAGTGTAGCACAGTGACGCTGGTTTTACGCATACTCCTTAAAGGTTATTAACTTCATAAATAATGAGATAACTCACTTCCCTAGGCACTGCAGCAGCAAAACCTGCTTTAAGGAGACCGCCAAACTAACCATCCAACAGAAGGTGGAGCAGAACTGCCTGTTCCATATTTGAGAGACTTATGTTAGAGCTCCTTCTCTCATCCTCTTCCCGTTTATCATGCTTGCCTTCTTTTGTCTCTACAAAACCAAGAGACTAATCTGTCCCGCTTGCCCTCTTTCCAAGATGAAATTTTATATTTTTTTCTACTTATACCCCAAAGCAGAGCAGAAAAAAAAAGGAAATCTTCTGTAATGCTGAAGCTGAAACCTAAGCTTATAGGACGCAGGAGCATCTACAGTAACCACCTCATCTTCAGAGGGAGAATAAGCAAGAGACTGAAAGAGAATCAGATCCACCAACCTCAGTCCTGTTGCTGCTCACCTGGCACATTAGACTGTGCCCAGGCTGTATCTGTCAGCCTAGCTGAGAAAGCAGGTTACAGCAAAGCATGCCCCTGGACTAACACTCTGCCTGCCACACCACCACTTACTGCTGCTCACTGCCCTGACGTGGCCGTCGTGATGCTCTCAGGTCACTCTGAGCCCTAATGTGCTGCACCTCCTTACATCTGCTGATAATGGACAGCAGCAGGACCAGGCAAAAAAAGGTCCAACTGCCCACACTTTACCTACCACAACCAAATGACATTGTCATGAGGGCAGATGAGACCCACAGGGACTGGTGCAGGGCAGAGGGGTGTGTTTGGGCCCATTACATAGGGTAGCATGACTGACCTAAGCTCTCTTCCCACAGTAGATCCCAGGTTCCAGTGTAAGCTCACAGCTGACAGCCAACTGCACCCGAACAGCACAGACACAACAAACCTGGGCTCCAACCAACATCTGAAGTGGAGTGTACAGATAGCTGTCCCCACCGGGCTTTGACCAGTAAAGTGTATCTCCCATGTCACACAAATCCTGCCTTGGGTGTTTCGTGGGAGCAGCAGCAGTTCCAATGTGCTCAAGGCCCTCTAAGCCCACAGTGGCTTCACACTGTTACCCAGTTCCCAAACCTGGGCAGACAGCTTTCAAGAAAGCTTAGAAGAACCAGGTTGTTCCAGCATCTTAGCTTACTTTACTAAAACACGCTGTGGGCCACCAGTTAAGTGTGGTTGCTAGTGTTTGCTGCTCTGTGTTCTGCATCAAAAGACTTGACAACTGCCATGATTTACTAAAAAGTAAAATCATTGAGCAGAACCAGCTCTATTTACCCCAAACCAGGACAACATCTAAACTGGTATTTCACAGCAGCAAGTGCAGCTTGATCACAAGGTTCAGAAAGCCTTCTCTGATCCTAAGCTATAAGGAAAATGTAAGTGGAAAACAAAAATCTCCAAAGCCACAGCCACTTCTCTTTCAATCTATTCTCCTAATCTACACGTTTACAAAACTGTTAATTTTAAATACTTGTGCTCTCATGCCCTTGCTGATCAATACCCAGGAGGTTAATATTGTTCAGGTGAGGGGCCAGAGTTACGACATCCAGCTGTCCAAGCTGCAACCACAACTATGGCTTGATAGGGCAAACTAAGCTGCCTATTTCAAAACTAAGTGATGGAGGAAAAAAAAAAAAAAAAAAAAAAAAAAAAACACCAACCTTCTTCATATCCTCTATCAAAGACACAGCCCAGACAGAATCCTCGTTATGTTCCCAAACAAGAACAAGTCCTTTTACAGTTTATGCTCATATAATTCAAGAACTGTACTACGCAGAACTTCTGTACCAACTTGAGATCCATTTAGTCAAACTCCATTTTAAAATATTTATAACAGTTCTGTTCTGCCCCCAAACAAATCAAGTCAGTCATGAGCCCATTTAATTCCCAAAGTAATCACTTGCAGGACATTTTTATAAGCCAGCAAGTCAATACTGGAGCTACAAGTTACTTGTGGACACTGGATCAATTATTAAATTTGACTTACTACTGCTGCACACCAAAAACAGTCCTATAAACACTGCACACAACAAAAACGCTCCTATTTTGAAAAATCAAAGGCAGTTCCACGGTGTCTTTAAATCTGTTAACTCAGACAAATGTTGTGGCTGTCATCAGGAAATTAACTACTACACAAAAGTAATTACTAGTCATGCAGTATGTCAAATGTATTTACCTGTAAACAAATATTCTTCTGAATTAAGTGTTAGTAACTCCCCTTTATAACTGTATTTTGAAAGGTACAACCCTCCTGTGGTATAAATAAAACAAACAAGAGCAAATCAGGGATTTGCTTCTTCTGTGTTAGAGGTGGTAGGAAAACAAAGCCAAACGAAAAACAGTTAAATACCTTCAGGGGGGGGGGGGGGGGAGGGAGGAACACCGATAAGATGCAAGCTGCTTTAGCATCAATAGCACACTGATAGTGAAATACATTAAAAGTCCCATCATATTCATACGATTGATCGTAACTATATGTTTTACAAAGAAACAAAAGCAAAAGCCCTAGAAGTCTCCAAAAACATTTTGGCAGCTGCAGAATTTCACCTGGG
>NW_008582043.1:56004-56388 GCF_000691845.1 Merops nubicus
AGAATTGCACCGGGGGGGGAGGGGGGAGGCATCTGCAAGACAGCTCTCTACAGCTCTGCAAAACACGACTGAAAAAAAATAAACCAAATCACCTAAGCACTCCAAACAAACCAAGCCCACCAACTCCACAAACGCTGCACAGCCACCTACACACGACAAATGCCCACGGAAATAATCACACCCCCGCCAGCGAACGCTCCGTGGTCCGCAAAGCGGAGCTGGGCTGAACAACGCGGCTACACAAAACAAGGGGAGAAAATGGGGGCGGGTGAAGTGGGAGAAAGGGGGGCGGCACTTGGCGACTTTATTTGTCTCCGGTTTAGATATACCCCACCCCCCACACACACACCCTGCCACCCCCGTTTCCCTGGGGGATGCTCGGGC
>NW_008582044.1:0-19454 GCF_000691845.1 Merops nubicus
TTAGGCTTTGACAGTGGACAGCTGAGAACTGCAATTTGTGTGCACCTGAAATAGATCATTGCAGTTGGTGCCAAATAAGAGGAAGCCTCCAACATTCTTTTTGATTGTGAAAAAAATTTGCTTTGGTGGTTTGCATGGGCACAGTAATTTTTACTGATCGTTTAGTGTTCCAGCAACAATTTAAATTTAAAAAGAAACTTTTTTTCACTCTCTTTGTTGTTTTCATTCTATTTGTTGCAACATTAATGGCAGATCCTGAGCGCACAGGTATGGTGTAAGCAGCTATGAAACGATTTCAGCAGCTAAGCCTCAGGAGAATTATGCCATGACAGTTTGCAAAAGAGAAGAGCAAGATTTGAGCATAAACTTTTGCCAGTTTAAATGCCCTGGGAGGTGGAAAACTTAAGAAATGCATGTTGTTTGCTGAGAATATCCCTTCTCCCCAGAAATCTGTGCTGGACTGTGGCTGAAGTGCTCTGAATGATTATTTGAAAATCAGATTGTGTTCATGTTGATCAAGGGTATTTGTGTCAGGGATCTAAAGAAAACATTGTAGGATTAGCAGGTGCAATAATTACCATCTTCAGTCTGAATGCAGTTAGATCCATAGGAACAATAACCACACGTACTTTGTTTTTCTGCTGCATCGATGAGCACAGATGAAGAATTGGGTGGAAAACAGTTTTTAGAAGTACTCTTGAGTCTTTATGAAATAAATCCTTTGTTTGTGAGTGTGTAAAAAAACTGAGCTTTTTCCATGGCACTTGTTAAATGACTTCTTTTCATTATTTTCTTAATCCTCTACGTTTCAGGTAATCACTGTGTCTTCGGTGTAGGTGGGACTAGTGTAACATTTTAGCTCTGCACCAGTTTTGAAGCGGTCGTGTTTCTCTCTGCTTGGATTAGTCCTGGCACCAGTGGTGGGTTTCATGAGCTGTGAGTTTAGGGAAGAGTTTTTTTGTGTTTGGAGGTGTCTGTTCCTGCCTGCCAGCAGCCGTGGCAGAGCTGAGCCCCCCTTGCTGAAGCAAACAGGAGCTTTCCCCTGGATCTTCAAAGCAGCAGAAGGAAGGCATTCTGAATTCCACAAAATATTTAATGAGGAATAATCTTAAAGATAATTTCCAACCTTAATGATTCTATGATCATCAAGTCCAAACATCAACCCACTAACACAACCGCTAAACCATGTCCCAAATTGCCACATGGTTTTTGAACCCCTGCAGGGCTGGGGCCTCCACCAGCTCCCTGGGCAGCCTGGGCCAAGGCCTCACCACTCTGCCAGGAAAGAAATTCTTCCTAATATCAACCAGAACCTCCCCTGGCACAGCTGAAGCCCATTGCCTCTTGTCCTACCTCTCGTTACTTCAAAGAAGCATTCTAATAATTTAAGTCCCTTACAGTTTATCCTTCTTTAAATGTTACAGCACGAAAGAGAACAGCTTGGTCATTCTAAATCCACCTTGATTGTTCACTGTGGGGGTTTGTCTTCCTCAGAGAGTTTATATTTTGCAGCCATTTCCATAAGAGGAAATGACTGATTTCGTGTTAAGTTGTGATACTTAACAAACACATCAAGGTCTTTGAATCAGTAAATTTTTTAAGTTCTTAAGAACATACTGATTTCAATCCTAGATGCATTTTGTTGGGCAGGAGGGCACATGCTGGCAGGCAGGAAGTCCACAGCTAAGGACAAAGGTACAGAGTGGATAAATATCATCTCAGGAGTTATTAGCAGTACAGCTGCTGGTTGCTGTGTCAGTGCAGCGCCTTTGGGCGGGAAGTGCTGGCTCATGGAAACCAAGAGCTTTGAAGAATCTGAGAAAACTTGGAAAAGTGTTTCCAAACCCAACTGGCTAAACGCAGAGCCAGGGAGAGCTTCCAAGGCAGACAGTCAGAGCACTCAGCTGGGAAATTGGGATTTCTGCTCTGCCTGGTTCTCAGTCAGAGGGCGAAGCGAGATCTCTCTTTTCCCAGAGGAGCACAGGACCACCAGCTTGCTGGATTTGCAGGAATTCTTTCTCTGTTTTGGATAGTAAGTATAGGCTTGACTCTGATGTATCTTGAGATAAAACATGCATCCTGTTTTTTTAAGCACATACATCTTAAAAAAAAAACAACCAAGCTTTCCTGCTGGAAAAGTGAACAAACACAGCAGCAGTTCATGCTGGTGTGTCATTTTACTGTCCAAACAGAAAATGCAAGTCTCTCTATAAGGAAAAAAACATCTAAATCCATTAAAAACAGACAATCTTAGCTGGCTTGAGCTGATGTTGCTAAAATGCGGATCCCCTCAGCACAAAGAGCAATGGCCAGGAAATAACAAGGTCAGATATTATGCTCTTCATGCCTTTCACTTGCTAGAAAACACTTTCACCCCAGCTGGTTCCCTCCCACGACACACAAGGTTTGAAGGGTTGGGGTCTTGGCTCCTGTGCTGCATGGCTGGGCACTGATGTGCCCTGTGATGGGGACTCATAGGCTGCACGCCTCCACCCGTGATGCCAGGGACACCACTGTTAGTGCATCCAGTAGCCTAACCCCTGGTGAAGGGCAAGGGGAAAAACAACTTCTGGTCTTGGTTCTCGCAGAGAAGTTGCCAAATTAAAGCAGCAAAAGAAGATCTAGGCAGTGATGTAGAATATTTATGATATATTCCCCAGGATGGGGATCGGAGAGTTGGATCTAGGGTGTGCTAAGGGAGGATAATATGAAAAAATAGGAGAGCATGCCTGTTTGTGAATCTGAAGAAAAACATAGCCCTAAGTAAAACCACCACATAAATAAGGCCTTGAGTAAATCTTGTATGAGGAACCGAATAAAAATAAAGAAGTTATGTTCCATATAAAGAATAGCTTCAAAATTCCTTCACCGTAGAAAATATTAATTCTTATAAACAGAATATCTCTTTGGAATTTTGTTGAAATAAATAGATACCTAAAATGGGGATTCATGACTTTATTTGACATTTGTCCCAACTCTTCATCAATCGTTTTGGGCAAAGCCAGAATCAAGTTACAAAAAAACAACCTTCTATTTATCTCTGCAGTTTAATCATTTGCAAATTATCATTCTTGCCGAGAGTGTTCGTAACCATCTACGTGTGTAAGCACGTGAGCGTTCCACTGGGTGCATTTCCCCAGTTACCTCTGTGGCTCATTTAGGATGATGAGAGACTGCAGAAATAAGCCCTGGGTTGAGCAGGCCGTGAAAGATTTACAAAGTGTTTGCCTTGTCTGTGTGCAAGAACGTGTATATAGAAATCAAGATACTGCTCATATTTTTCTTACGGAGTGGTGTTGCTAAACTGAGAAAAAATGTGGGGTTTAGCTGCAGCTGAATTTAGATTTATTTTCTCTTAATTAGTGCTAACTTTTGAAATGGCAGGTCAGAAGGGGAAGAGTAATTTGGTGGTAAATAATTATAGATTATTTCTTAATTAGTATTTTAAATAGGAAATTAAATTTGGCAGTAGGAACAAAAAAGAATAGACACATTTTGGCATTTAGGATTAGCAACAGAGGCTATTATATAAAGTTATATAAAGTCATTCTCTGTTATTTCTAGTGTTGCAGAATCAAGGATTGTTTTTTAATTGGACTAATTTTGGTAGGAGTTGGAAAGTGAATACAAGACTGTCCCAGAACCAGTGAAGAACTTCAGGTGACACTCACCAAAAGTGACGTGTTGCTTACCAGCTAGGATTTTCCCTTTTGCAGTGCATCTTCTCTCCCCCTGTGTTTGAAGACATCGAGCATGCACTGGTCAGGAAGAGAAACGTTCACCTTCCCCTGGAAAAACACCTGAATCCTTCTAAGAGCCATCTGAGTGTATGGCTAGCCTTGAGTCAGAGATCTCTGCAGCAGGCTGCCAATAGGTTTTTATTTGTTTTCTTGCTTTGTTGAATGATTGGAAGTGAGGAAAGGAAGATGGCTCTGAATTGATTTGGGGAAATTGGAAATGGCCATTTAGCCAAAATCTGAACATACCTTAAAGCCCAATCGATAAAATGGTGAAACATGATGGTGTGTGGAGACACATGAGAATATGTGAGCTAAGGAGGAGTAAAGCTTCCTCCAGAAACACATCACTTGGGAAGAACTGGATGTTCAGAAAGATGTGAAGCAAGAGGGAAGCGAGTTTCCAGTGACTGTGTTCACTCCAGCATATTCTGAGTTTTCACTTGCCTGTTGCTGTTCTTTTGTTTTCCTTGTGACACTTCTGTGTTGTTAAAATCTGAAGATCAACCACCATGACCAAACCTGCCCATTCATTCTCCCCCATTTAAAAACATAATCAGAATATGTTCCTTAAATTATTTATTCTCTGTCACTTTGTGAAATGTATATCAAAATGTACTGCCTTGGGCTTTGATATTGTGAAATGTATATCAAAATGTACTGCCTTGGGCTTTGATATTGGGCTCTCATTGTCTTACAGCCACTTCAACCTGTTTATAAACCTGGTTTTATCTCAGGTTGGGTTATTTGATTATTGGTCACAGTGCTCTTTATCTGCTGCTGATTTTAAGTTAGTTGCACACATTGATATGGCTCAAGTGAAACCCTTTCCACATTAAAGCTCCTTATTGATTGAGAGGTCTTTAGAATTTCAGAACTTGAATGAAGAAAGATTTTTGAATGCCAGGGAAAAAAAATAATTAAAAGTCACTCTTCTGTGTAATACTTTGTTGCAAAATACTGTAGAAGTCACAAGACAGCATCCGTAAGGGCATTTTTATAGTTGCTAGAGGGTCAGCTGTGCTGGTTATAAACTCTTATCAAATGAATAAATTAGTTATTAAAGCTGACCTTTTTTTCCTTCGAGTTTCAAAAGTTCCTCTTAAGAATGCTTAATTTCCTGTTAGGAATATTTATTTCATTTTTTCTCCTATTCAGATTAGTTGGAATGCTTTATTTCTCTGCAGACTCCCTCTCCCTTCTCCCTCTCGTCCCAGCCGTACAGTGGAAGAGATAACCAATTAAAAAACAAACCCCAAAACCTCCCAACTGTTCCTCATGTTAGACAACGCTGCTTTCTAACAGTACAGCAAGTAAAATCATGTTGAAAACGAGGTCTTGCTTCAGAGCTAGCACGTTAAGGAGAGGCAGTTCCCCTCCAGTGGTTTTCTGCAGCTTGCCTGGAAGGTCAGAGTCTTTTGCTCAGGAAAACACCTACATCTGCCCCTGGATCCTCACTGTCACTGTGTGTCACAGCCTTCTTGCTCGCCCTGGCAGAGCCCCTCTGGTTCTCCACACCCTGTGGCAGCACCATCCATTAGTCCACTGTGGATTTCCTTGTGCTCTGTGTGGGGAGCATGTTGGTCACTCCTTGTCTCCCCCCGGTCCATCTGCCTTTGGGCATCAGGCAGGTTGATCTTGGCATTGCTGCAGCCTGCTGTAGGTGAACCTGCTTTAGCAAAGGGTGATCTTCAGAGGTCCCTTCCAATCCCCACATGATGGGATTCTGTGATCCCTAGTCCTGAAATGACCCTGTGGAGCTACAGAGGTTAATACTAATTAATAGTATCAACCTGCTTGCTAGCTGGTACAAAAGATCTATTAAATAGCTACTCATAGGCTGGACCTCATCCACATCATAGGAGCTTTAGCAGTAGGAGAGAAATGAAATGTTGGAGCTTGAAATATGCCATTGACTTAGAACTTCAGTGCTGCTTAATTGTGGAACCAAAACCTAAATCTCTTCCTGAGGAGCGTTTCAAAACTCCAACTCTAAAGGAGGGGAGTACTGCACCCGATATAGATTGGAGTGCGGTCATGTTCTCCGGGCACTTTCTCAAGGAGAATGCATATGGAGATCTTATTGAGAAGATTTTTCCCCAAAAACTGTACTTTAGCTTTAAAATAATTTAAAAATTAAAAAAAAAAAAAGGGAAAACCAGACCTGGAGAAAACCAGTCTTTGTGGTGCACATGTTCCCATCACAGGTTCTCTCTTCTGGAGGATTTGCTGAGCCAGGGTGAGGTGCCTCTGAGGTTCTTCTCCTTCTGCTCTCGTTGGTGGCTTCTCCTCCAGGAAGAAAGGGATCTTTCCCCTCAGTGCCCGCCCTGTTTGCTGCTTCTCTTTTCTCTTTGTCACGCATGCTACCCTGGTCTTTAAGCAGCCAGGAAGGAGCTTCTCTTCACAGCTTCTGCCCCTTTTGTGAGGCAGAATCCCCAGTTAAGCAATCTTCCACTCCCCGGGATGTTTCAGTCAGAAAAACTTGATTTGTCCTTGGCAAAAGCTCTTTATTTTTGTCCCAGTGCTCCTCCGTCGAAGTGTTATGATTCTCTCTCATTAGCCTGTTGCCCATAGTTTCAGTGGTTTGGGGAATCTGGCTCATATGTATAAAGTTTAATATAAAAAATATTTCGTAAGCAGAACTTGTTTTTGCAGATCATCTCCAAAACCCATTATTGTTATATTTGAAACTTGCTTAAGTAGTTTGTCAGGGTAATTGCAAGGAAATTTGCAGGCGAACTCAAATTCACTGTGCATTTTATGTTTTTTCATAATTTATGTGGCAAAAATTGCTTTTTAAAATTTCTGTATTAGTCACCTTGGGATAAATTCAAATGTTAAGATCTAGTAATCCATTTTAATGAAATAACCATGGTTTGGTGATGTTCTAAGGATGTTTTTCATATTTTTTAGAATTACCTTATTTCTCTGGGCCTTTCAAATATTTTAATGATTTTTTTATGACCTCTCTCATCCAGATACTCTTGGATCTGCTTGAGGATCCTCTCATACCCATATGGAGACAGCGTAGCTGTGGTGGGACACCGTGTCAGTGTGAAAGGCTCTCCACACTGAAAAGCCAGTGTTTGTGTTTTGGTTGGTCTGGGGGTTTGAGGAGGGGGTTTGTGTTAGGTTTAGCTGGTCAGGTTTAGAAACACGTGCAGCCCTGGGGCTGTTTAGCGTGGAGAAGAGAAGACTCAAAGGGGGTCTTCTTAAGGATTATCAATCTTCAAAGGACAGGGGTCAAGAGGCTGGGGCCAGACTCTTCAGTGGTGCCTAGCAACAGGACAAGGGGCATTGGGCACAAACTGGAACCCAGGAGGTTCCATCTGAACAGGAGGAGAAAATTCTTTCCTGTGAGGGTGCCTGAGCCTGGAGCAGCTGCCCAGAGAGGCTGTGGAGTCTCCTGCTCTGGAGAGAATCCAAACCCACCTGGTCGTGATCCTGAGCAACCATCTGTTATGTTAATGTTACGTTATGTGCTGTTAAAAAAAAATATTTTTAAAAAAACCTTAAAAATTGTGTGGCAATTTCATAGAGTGCATGGTCCAAAGTGTTCAGCAAATACAAAAGTAAGTTGGAGCACTGGAACTGGTTACCCTCATAGCATATTTAATAGTTTCCAGCTTACTGATAAAATAGTTAATATATAGTTAATACTAGTTAAATGGATAGCAATACACTGTTTTTCCCTCTCTTTATCATTCCTGAGACAACACTAAGACCGCTGATGTTTTAAAGTAATTTATAAACAAAAGCTTCAAAGACAAGAGAAAATAAAACACTTGAAGAAAAGGCAAGAGCATGCTGTAGCTCTTTCAGCAAAGAACTGAGTTCTACACCAGCAGAGGCGTGGTGGGACTCCCTCAGAGGCTTGCCCTGGCTCCCTGAGTGATTGAAGCAGGATACATAATCCCAGATAAATGTCACTGGGGGTTTGGTGCAGAGCTCGGACATGCTCCGGGTGCAGCTGAAGTACTTTGGGACCTGCACCTGAGAGGCATCGTGGAAGAGCACACGAGTTTTTCCTACAGTTTATACTTTGTAAAAGTGATGGAAAACAGTTGCTTTCCATGGGATAGCAGTGTGGAACTTATTGCTTAAATAACTCACTAAAAATAGACTTTTTTTTCATACATCCTAAGGAGTCCAGGTTGTTTCATAAAGCCAAGGAGAGTGGGATCAGTTGTCCCATGATTCGGTGCTGTGTTGGATTTATTCTGTTAAAGGTTTGGACAGTAAAGCAAGTAAAACATAGCCTGTTCAGAAGCATCAAGTTGTGTTTTCCTTGGACACTGGCAGTGCCTCAGTGCCTGGACCAAGCGTGGACACCCCTGTGGTGCCCCCATCTCTCTCCTGCTTCTCTCGCTGGCCCCAGCTGGGCTCCCACCCCAAGGCTGGGGCAGGTGAGGAGGGGGCTGTTCAGAGCACTGCCTCTCTGGGGCCGTGGCCCTTGGAGGGGGGATGAGCATTTTCAGGGAGCTGCTCCATGCGGGCCACTCATCCCATGGAGTGGGCAAGTGCCTCCAGGGAAAGCCAGGAGTGGCCTCGCTGTCATCCCCCACCTTGGGCATCCCAACAGTTTGGTGTGATGGGGTGGGAGCCTAAAGAGAGGTGCCTGGGTTGTTTACAAGCCATTAGGGAAAAGTCAGCTCACCCACAAAAAAAGTTCATGCTTTTCTTCTAAGACTTTGAAAGTGTTGGTGGTGAGAGTAAATACTCCAGCTGTGGAGAGCAGGCTGGATGCTGGTACTCAAATAGGTGTGTTATTCCCACATGTTAATTTTTAAAACACAGTTTATTTCTGCTCGATCTTCATTAAGCTCTGATGAGTAGCAAAATAAGGAAGATAAGGGGAAACATTTTCAGATTTCAGTGCTTTCTTTGATCTGTTTACTTAATGCTTGAAGAAAAGGACTCAAAGGATAGCTGTGAATACCTCTGTGTTTTATGACATGTAATCTAATAATACAGTCATACAGCAGCTGCTTTCTGTGACGTGTGATAGATAATCTGTAGGTTTTCTAACTTAGTTCCTGGAAATTTTATCTTTCATTTTGCTAAGAACATTATGAGCAGGTATGGTTACAGTTGCTACATGGGAATACAGTGTGATAGAGCAGTAAATTACATTTGGGAGTTGCTAATGTGGCTATAAATCTGCAACCAGAAAATTTCGAAGCCAAAGGTTTGACTCTGCATTTCAGAATGTGCCTGATTTATACTGCACTAAAGGAGAGTAATTTTATATACACAGAAGGATGTTTTAATTGTTCCTAAAGTTGCCACTGGAATTTCTTGATTTATGTGAGTCATCAAATACATCAAGTTCAATTACATTTCAAATTGGTAACTGAGGGTTATGTTTGCAAAGAGATATATTCCAAGGACTAAAACTTAACAAGGACTAGTTGTTCTTACAGATGCATATATAAAAATAATATATAAATCTAAAATAAAAATGCATGATGTAGGATTGTTGAGGGAGCTTGATGGATGTCACCATTTCACCAAAAAGTTTAGTAACCATTTTGTTCTAGTCACAGGGAGCATCATACATGAAAATGTGGCACCAGATAAATGATATCACTTAAATTAAATTCATACAGACTTGCCAGTGTATCTGTGCTGATGGATCAAGGTCCATCAAGGATCCTCTGACCAGAGGAGTTTCTGCACCATCATAATCGTGTTTTCTTTTTGAATGATACAATTAAACTGTCAGAAGCTTGCTCCTATCAAATAGTTGTGTCCACACGAGGTTTTTGCACTTCCACTGCTGCTATTTCACACGTGTGAATTTCTCAGTCAGGTGTAATTATTCTGGCAAGAATATTCTTGGGGGTTTTAATACATAAAACCACTATTCTTGTGACTGTTACTAAACAAAGATAGCTATTCAATTTCAAATATTGCATTTCTTTAATGATATTCCATCATACCTTTGTAATCCCTTTTCTCCATAAAAAGGATGGGCTTTTTCTCTTGCAGTTCTTTTACCTACAGTCTTTTTAGGAACTTAATGCAGTTTTCCTTCTGGAAATGTTTAGTTCATGCAACTTCCCTGAAGCCAGTTGACAGGAGCCACTTAACATCTATATGAAGTCAGTTCAGTTAGCCATCTAATCTTTGGCATCTATTTTAGCACAAGGCTTTATAATTTGTATAATTGAAATGTGGCAAATACAAAAATACACATTCTGGCTGCCAGTTGCTTTAGGAAAAAAAAAAAAATCTGAAGTGTCTCTTGAATCCTCTTAGGCAGATTACATCAGCAGATATGTTTATCTTGTTTATCTTCTCACTTGCTTCTAAAGGGAAAACCACTTTTCAGTATTCTCTTGATAATACTTATCTTTTAGTTTACCAGTTCATACCATTAGAAGTGTGCCTAATAAGGAGCCAGGCAGTAATTGTGCATTGAGGGACTGCCAGCATTGACTTGTAATTTACAAGTGGATAATAAACATATACAATCATAGATCAATTATTGACAATAGACAGCTATGTTTATTTGTGCTATTTTAAGGTTTCCTCACACACCTACGTTTTCTCTTTACACTGGCTGGATTCTGTAGCTATTGATGATCAAGTGTGATGTCTAAAGTTGCTGGTGGCTGTCAGAGCTGTATGGGAATATCACTTATGTACTTAAAGAAGAAAAGCATCAGAAGGTTCAAGTTAACAGCAGGGTCCCATCCACTGGGTACCTGAGGAAGCAAAAGCAAAATGTTCTGTAACCTTAGTGGGATTTGCTGCAGGTCTGCAGGTGCCAGGTATGCAGGGCAGAGACATGTGTTGTGAGAGACCATCCGTCACTGAAGGACACAGCTAAATACTGGCATGCCTGGGTAGACCTTGGGAAACTGGATCTTGAACCAATACAGTGCATCAAAGATACAGTGAATTAAAATCCTTCCCTCTTCCCTGTCACATTTCAAGACGGCTTCTAAAAAGTCCCTGAACATTTAATGATTTCTGAGTGACACAAATCATAGTTTATATAAGGGATGGAGGTGTCGTTGAGTTTTGAACAGAAAAGTCACAGAACTTGGTGGTGTGAATCACTGTTCTCATGTGAAGATCACTCTCCTCTTTATCCCCACTTTATTCTTGTAAAGCAACCTGTGTGAAAAATTAGCACCCTAACAAAAGGATCAGGGCAACAGGCTGTATTATTTAGTTCCCATTTTAACTGCAGCATAAATAGCTTCCAAGTATGATCCTGTAGAAAGCAAATCCTGAAAGCAGTTTTTAAGTGTTATTTCCTCATCTCACAAGCTGCCATGAGGTTATCGGTATAAATAGCTTTAAAATGCGTATCGAGTATTTGTTTAAGTTATATTGCATTAAAAATAAAACTTGGATCTATAAAAGGTAGATAAGAAAGCCACAACTTGAAAACAGAAAGAGCTGTGTGTGAGGAGAGCATTTATGTTCAGCCAAATGTGTCGTGCTCCCAGCGTGACCAGTCAAAGGGCTCATTGGAGTCCTGAGTTTTCCAAGTCAGTACGTTTTCTTTTCTGCCTGGAAATAAAACAGCTTTTCCTTGCTATACCTCAAAATTGTCTGCTTTAAATGTAGATATTCTCCAGATATATTGAACTATTTCACAGTGTTAAGGTTTGGACTTGATACAGCTGTTAAAGAATTTCACTTCTTTTGTTTACATATATTTTCTGGTTTTACTGCAGAAAAAGTCTTTGATGGAAATAATGAAGGAAGCTCTTGGCCTCACTAGGGAGATGCATTTCAACTTGGAAAATAAAAAAAGCCTTGGCTCAATAAACAACAGATCAGTGGGCACGTAGAGAGGAAGAGAAGCCTAGGGTGAATTTTTTTTTTGTTTGTTTGATTAAAAGTAACGGGTGATTTTACTACCTTTGGTTCTCAGAAGTTTATGGTTGCTTGAAGGCTACACCCCACAATGCACCTGCTGCAAGTATCCTTCAAGGCGAGCTTTAAAGAGTTGGGAATGGCCTGCATGCATTCATTGCCCACATCTTCTCTTTCAGTCGTTCACAAGAAGCAAGAGATCTGGAAAAACTGTCGTGTGATAGAATTTCCCTGGAACTTTAGAGTGATTTCTGCTGGAAAAAGTTATTTCTCTGCTTCCATTTAGAGTTGGTTGGTTGGGTTTTGTAACAGGAGACAACGAAAGTCCTTGTCTGAATTGTCTTCTCATTGTTTCAAGACCTTGCTCACAATTTGCACGTATCTATCTAGGGCTTTCTCTGCAGATCCAGTGGGGTTAATTTACCCATGGTTCTTCTGCCAGGTATAACATCCAGTAGCTCGTGTCTGTTCACCTCCAACCAACCATCTTGTGTGGAGCTTGCTGGTGGCCCTGTGGTGGCTCTGCCAGGCTCAGTGGCACAAGTAGTCTCTGAAGGAAGCTGGGTGCAGGGAGGCTCCTTGGGGACTTGCATGGTGTTCTCACCTCAGTTGCTGCAGGTTGGGGGGTCCAGTATCAATGACTTCCAGCTCACCAGTTCTGTGTGTTACTTTGGTAGGCAGTACTTCAGTCGGTGGCAGTTTGATTTTATTGACCCAAACAAATATATTTCCTCCTGTTTCTAAGAATTAGCATTAATCATTTCTTTCTGTTGAAGCCATTTTTTTTCCTTTTTAAACTGAGGGAATTACCTGGTTCTGTTATTTCAATCAGTTATTTTATCTCACATCCCTCCTTCAGCGTCATGTATTGAGATTCATTAACAGTTCTTTGGCAGTCACAAGACACTAATCATCTGTTTACAATATTGATCAGCGGCTTTTATGTTAGATTACACTTGAAGTGAGAAATAATCCTGCAGCAAATAGTAAACAAAAGACTGAGAGGAAAGGGAAGCAGCTACCTTAGGCTATGTGAGGTGGGGTTTTAGGTGCCTTGGAAACATCTGCATCCCAATAAGCTGGACCCCCTTAACAACTTCCAGCTGGGAAATCCCAGCAGAACTTCCCATCCACAAGTTGTTCATTGTCTCTGGAAATACATATTCATAAAGACAGAGATTTCTGTTGATTTCTAGGCAATTTCTGAGTTGCAAGAATATTTAGGGGCTGATAAAAAATACTTAGGTTCTGATGCTTCAGCAATTACAGTCATTACTGTATGTTCATTGTTTCTATATTACACATAATAGGATGTTGTTACCTGGGTTCTTCAAAATGATGTACTTTGCAGATTGGAAATTAAGAACTGAACTCTAGGAATTAAAGTCTTGCTTTTCTGAAGTCTAGCTAAATATTTTCTGAATTAGTTGGGAAAGATTGATTTCTGGGGCTCATGAGCACTAGATTCATGAGGCTGGCACTAGGAGACTTTTGAAAATTATAGAAAATGTGGCCAAGATTTACTTAAGCATCTGTTAACTTTTCAGACCTTTATTAAGACACCTCAGTCTGAATTACTGAATAGGAAGATAAAGTCGTTCTGCTTCTATAAAAGTCATGAGCACACGCCTTCAAACGATGGGGTTCCTTTAAAGGATATTACTTTCAGATTGTCAGAATTACTAGTTCCTGCAGTGGTATCCAGTCTTCTCCCAGAATAGCTGTTGAAGGCGTCAGCCATCAGATTAAAGAGAGAAAAAGATTTTCCTTGGCAATCCTTATTCATAAACCTATATCTACATCTGTGGTTATTTCCCAAACTGTGTTTGATGAAACTCAGTTTAGTCATGGAGATACCATAAAGACTTGTATTTCCTTTTTCCTACTGTCATAAAGACTTCAGAATGAATAAGGAGCTGTGTTGAAGCTGGTCCAGTTTTTGCACACAGATAAGGACAGGAAAATGTGTCAAAGAAGAGAGATAAAGTTGAAAAATGTAGATAAAATTGTGCAGAGGAGTAGGAGGCTAACTAGACCTGGCAGCAGCGGGCTGACTTTTCCATTACTTTCCTATTTCCTAATGAGAGTGGCTGAAGCTGTGGGTGCTGCCTGAGTCACATGATGTCGCCAGCGTTTATTTCCGAATCAAATCTATAAAAGGAAATGCGAGTCCTCGGTCCTCGCAAGCCACTTGTCTGGTAGGAAATCACTTACAAATAATAAAGTGTGTACTAGAGCATGAAATAGTTCCTTGATGTATGACCTTCAAAACTGGCTTAAGGAAAACAGTGGGAGCCTTGAGTGGTAGAACCTTTTAGTGAGCTGCAGGGTTGTGTTTTTTCAGCTCGCTCGACAGTTGTCTTCGCTGTGAAACTGTTTAGAGAAGCTGCAGGGGTTGGTTCCCTGTGGGCAGGGGCAGGAGGGCTGCCTGGGGGCAGGGGAGAGCCGTGTCCCTCAGCTTTGTACTCCACAGGTCTGACTTCTCTGGGGGTGTCCCCACCGTCTGAGTAAGGAAAACCAAGGCAGGCTTGTGAGAAGGGCGGAGAGCACCACAGGAGCCCCGCGCCTCGGGGCTCCAGTTCTTCTGTTCAAAAGGTGACAGAGGGCACGTTTAGTTTGTATCTTCAAAGCAGTCGGCAGGAATTAGCTGCCTGATTTTCCCTTCTGGATGAAATAGGAATCCCCCAGAGGATCTCAGGGGGTTGGTACTGATTTGGGCCCAAGCGCGTTGTGGCGTAGAAGAGTCTCCTTACTGCCTTACTGTACAGCTACCAAAAACTGTCATCTCACACAGTGCTGCTCAAGATTGAAAACCAGAGAGGATTCAGATCCAACTCTGCCGTGCTACAGAATCTACGTTGTTATTATTGTTGGCTTGTGCTTTGAAAAAAAAAATTATACTATTTCCTGCTGTTAAATGCTTGAAGTTTACCAATTAGTAATACGTGTCTTAGGGGATCATTTGGGTTGGCAACGACCTTTAGAAGCATCAAGTCCAACCATTAACCCAGCACTGCTAAGCCCACCACTGAAGCATGTCCGTCCCTCAACACCACATCTACACAGCTTTTAAATCCCTCCAGGGATGGGGACTCCACCAGTGCCTTGGGCAGCCTATTCCAGGGCTTGACAACCAGTTTCCATGAAGATATCTCTTCCTAATATCCAACCTAAACCTCCCCTGGATCAACCTGAGGCAGTTTCCTCTTGTCCTATTGTTTGTTCCTAGGGAGAAGAGAATCATGACCACCACCTCACTCCAACCTCCTTTCAGGGTGTTGCCAGGTCTCCTTGAGCCTCCTTTTCTCCAGGCTAAACAATCTCAGGTCCTTCAGCAGCTTCTCACTAAACTTGTGCTGTAGACCCTTCACCAGCTTTTTTGCCCTGCTTTGAGTGTGCTTTGAATGTCCTTCTTGGAGTGACAGGCCCAAAACTGACGTAGACAAACAGAATCACAGAATGGGGGGGGTTGGAAGGGACCTCTGGAGATCATCTCATCCAACCTCCTGCTCCAGCAGCTCACCCACAGCAGGGTGCCCAGGGTCACAGCCAGGTGGGTTTGGGATCTCTCCAGAGCAGGAGACTCCACAGCCTCTCTGGGCAGCTGCTCCAGTGCTCCATCACCCCTAGAGTCCAGAATTTTTTCTTATTAGTACCAAATATTTTCTTCTTGGTAGCAAAATACCTTCAGGGAAAAGAATGCACATGAGCTTTGCATCCTCATGCAAATTTTTAGGCATAACACAATTTTTAGACACTACATACACTAAGTAAACTGCCTGGATTAGTTCTCTTAGTTTACAGGGTGGAGAGCTTGATGGCCCCCTAAAAATAGCAAGTAGGCAACAGCATTCAAGGATTTCTGATGGCAGACTGAAAGTTAAAATTCAGAATTAAAATGGAAACTAGAAGATTGAATCAGAGGGTTTTGTTTTAAGTGTGATAAAAGCTTCATTGTCTAGCTCAGGAAAAAAAAAGCCACTGTTTAATGAGTAGTGAAGAAAAAACATTGAATTGCTCTTTGACTTATAATGCATTTATCTTCAGGGCCTATCTTACCCACAGTCCTGGCCTCAAAATAGTGCAAAAGCACAAAATCGTGCTTTTATTTTTGTTTTTGCTCGTATGATTGAAAGAACTTTCAGGCTTTTTTTGGCATTTGTCACACACAAGTCTGAAGAACGTATTAGTATGTTTCTCAGACTTTATAGATGAGCTCTGTGGTCTACGAAAGTGAACTTGTTGATTTGTATAAAATAAGATGGCAGATAGAACATGTTTCTGGCAGGCAAAAATAGAACTGCTAAGGCAATCAGGCTGATACCTTAACTGTACACACTTCTTGGAAATAGCATAGAGCAAGAGCTTGAAACTCAAGTCACAGAAGTAGTTCAAGAAAGGGATGTAGAGTGTACCGTGCTGGCTGCTCTCCTGGTGATGGAACACTGTCAACGAGCTGCAACTCATATGGTTGATCTAGATGCCGTGGCATGTGGTGGCTCTTTGGAAATGGTGCTTGTATACCTTTATATATACTGTTTGTTTCCTTTCCTTACACTTCCAAGTGGAGTAAGATTCTCCTAGGAGTTAATAAACTAATTTTGTTTTCTCAGGCCATAAGATGCCCCAACACAAGTGTTTTTTTGTGAGGGTGGTATTTACCATCCTCCCATCTTCAGTTCTCAGAAGGTGAGGTTATGCTTATTGCAGGCTGATGGTGCTTCAGGGACGTTGCCTCCAGCCTAAAAAAGGCAAAGGGAAAGAAGGTAGATCTGGGTGTGTTATTCTCTAGCTCTCTGACAGATCCAGTCAGGTTTCAGAGGAGGGTTAGAGGCCGAGCTGCTGCTTTGCCTATCAGGCTGAGTCACTAGCAGAGTAATTGCATTGATTATTGCACACCCACAAACGACAACAGAAAATACCTTGCAGGGGGTGGAGGTTGTTCTTTTCCTAAAGGTTTCTGTGTAATGAATCTGCTGTCAATGCTGGTGTTTCAGAGGCATCTGAACCCTGCTGTGAAGCGTGGTCCTTGCGTGCCAGTGACCACTCCTACATGGTCTCAGTGTTGCTGGTGCTATTGCTCAGGTGCTAATGAAGGTTTTGACACCACTGCTGTAGGAACAATTCGAATTGTGTGTTCCACTTTTGGCTTTAAACTGTAACTCCCTTTGCCTGTCTTTGTTGTGGGCCCGAGGAGCTGGAGCAGCCTCATTGGGTATACCTGGAGCAGAGCAGCTCCCTTGGCAGGCTGAACCTCTCATAAAGGCTGGAGAAGTGGAGCTGGCTGAGCCATAGGGGACACTTCTGTCTCATAAACAAGAGGCTGATTACCAAGAGACTGGACTTGTTTGTGGAAGGGGGGACTGAGCAGGCTTCCTTCTCTCTTAGGCCTCTTACCTGGTGTTTTACCCCATACTTTCTGCATTAAGTGCATTTAAAAATTTGTGTTCCTTCAGCTGGCAGCTGCACTCGGTAGCTGTGTGGGGTGAAGAGTATTTATCTTATTGTCCATTCAGTCTACAACCACCTCAGTTAAACTCTGGGTTAAGATTCCAATTTAAAGTCAGGCTTTCAAAATTAAGATTCCCTATGTGATGCCTCTTTAGCCAAGATTATGCAGATAGCTTCTTAGATTTATTTTTTTTCCCTGTAAGGCCCTGAGTCTTGCACTGAAGGAAAAGCCTTGACAATGGAAAATAAACACTATACCAAAAACTACAATAACAGGTTGCTTGTTTGACTTAAATTCATCTCCCTGTTGCCAATGTGATTTGTTGCATAGCACAGAAGTACTTTTTTTTTTATTCTCATCAATCACCCTCAGGTCTTATTCCCTCAAGTTTATCCACTCAGCAAGTTTGCACTTTTATTCCATGTTATTTATAGTCTTACTATACAGTCTTAAAACAAGAAGCAGATGATTTATTCTTCAGTACATACTAAAAAAATCTTAGCTGTTGGATTGTATTATGTTGAGCTGCCATGTGTATCTGATAGAGAGATAATCATATGTGATTTAAAGGCTTTGAAAGATAAAGAAACTACTATGTTTAGCAGCAGCATCCCATCTGGAAATTCAGAGATGCTTATATAGGATAAGCATGATGCTAGACTGTTGAAATACCCACTACCAGATTTGTGGCTCTCTAATGATTATATTGGTCATTATGCCTAGAAACACAGGGAATTTTCTCTGTTGCTTTTTTTGCCTTCATTTTTAGCAATTACGTTGTAGAAAAAGTTCAATTTCAAGTGGAACCCAGTCACAACAGCAATGTTGGGAAAGTTTGTCTCCTAATTCCAAATGTACAAATCTTGATTAATGAGAAAATTAATACCAAGGGGAAAAAAAAAAAGAACCTAATATATATAAGAGTGGAAGTCTTAATATTAAATTGCTCTAAACTTAATCTGAGCATCCAAGAACTGTTTGCAGCGAGTAGAGAGTATTGCAAGAGAGTTCTGGGAGCCACAAGAGTAGCTTCTGCTTTATCCTGTGAAATTCCAGGTTTTCCTTGGCTGAAGTACCACCTTTTTTAAGTTGCCATTCTCCTGTTGCTTTACGTGGCTTACGCTGCAAAATCCAGCAGAAGGCAGAGACCCTGGTGGGGTTTGTGGGATCTGCTGCAGCCAGCACGGCAGCAGCCCCTCCGTGACACCCCCAGGAGCTGTCTGGAGTGTGAGGGGGAGCTCAGCTGAGCTTCCCTTCATCCAGGAGCACAGAAGGGACCTCTGGAGATCTTTTTGTCCAAATCCCCCTTCTAAAACAGGGTCCCCCAGAGCAGGGTGCCCAGGATCACATTCAGGCAGGTTTGGGATCTCTCCAGAGACTCCACAGCCTCTCTGGGCAGCCTGAGCCAGGCTCCATCACCCTCACAGGAGAGAATTTTCTCCTCCTGTTCAGATGTTTTTGCCTATTTCCCCTTGTCCTGTTGGTGGGCACCTCTGAAAAGAGTCTGGCCCCAGCCTCTTGACCACCTCCCTTTAGGTATCTACAGGCATGTCCCACTGGTTGTCCCCTGGGCATCGTATGGAAAAGGGCCTCCTCAGAGCTCTCCAGGAAGTGTTAGGTTGGAGTCCTTCCTCCTAGTCATGTCTCCCAGGCCTTGTTGCTGCCCATCCTCCCCCCTAACAGCACAGCATCCTGCTGCTTGCCACTGCTGCCACGCTCAGCACCTTGGGCTGCAGGCTGAGGAGTCCAGCTGGGCTGTGACATCAGCCGAGTCAAACATGCCCATTAGAGAACCCTTGTGTTGGGTTTGCATGGCAAGGTTTTGGTAGTGAGGGGGGCACAGGAGTGCCCCTGTAGCCTTCTGTGAGAAGCTGGCAGAAAAAAAAACAGGTGTGCCCCTGGAGCCTTCTGTGATAAGATGCCAGAAGGTTCCCCCATGTCCAGGAGAGCCAATGCCAGACAGATCCAGCACAGACAGAGCCCATCAGTGGTGGTGGTAACACCTCTGTGAGAACCTATCTAAGAAGGGAAAAAGTTACTGCACAGGAGCAGCTGCAGCCAGAGAGAGGAGTGAGAATATGGGAGAGAAGCAACTCACCAAGGTCAGTGCAGAAGGAAGAGTAGGAGGTGCTCCAGGCCCAGAGCAGAGATTCATCTGCAGCCCATGGAGATTCATCTACAGCCCATGATGAAGACCATGGTGAGACAGACTGTACCCCTGCAGCCCATGGAGGCCTGTGGTTGAGCAGGTCTCTACCTGCAGCCTGTGGAGGACCCCACATCAGAGCAGGTGGATGTGCCCAAAGGAGCCTGTGATCCTGTGGTAGGTCTGTGCTGGAGCAGGCTCCTGGCAGGACCTGTGGCCCCACGGAAAGAGGAGCCCAGACTGGGAGAGGTCTGCAGGCAGGGATTGAGACCCCGTGGGG
Source organism: Merops nubicus (assembly GCF_000691845.1). Taxonomy (NCBI): domain Eukaryota; kingdom Metazoa; phylum Chordata; class Aves; order Coraciiformes; family Meropidae; genus Merops; species Merops nubicus. The sequence goes on from NW_008582044.1 coordinate 19,452, forward strand.
GGC
>NW_008582044.1:19493-57508 GCF_000691845.1 Merops nubicus
GCAGTTCATGAAGCACTACAGCCCGTGGGAAGGACTCATGTTGGAGCAGTTCATGGAGGACTCTCTCCTGTGGGAGGAGAGTCCCCTGCAGCAGGGGAGGAATGTGAGGAGTCCTCCCCCTGAGGAGGAGGGAGCAGCAGAGACAACGTGTGATGAACTGACCACAGCCCCCATTCCCTGTCCCCCTGCTCTGCTTGCAGGGAGGAGGCTGAGAAAATCAGGAGTAAATTTGAGCCTGGCAAGAAGGGAGGTGTTTCAAGATCTAGTTTTTATTTTTCTCAGTAATTTTCACTGATTTGATTGGTAATAAATTAAACTAATTTCCCCAAATCAAGTGTGTTTTACCCATGATGGTCTTTGGTGAGTGATCTCTCCCTGCCCTTACCTCAACCCATGAGCCTTTCATTGTATTTTCCTCTTCCCAGTCCAGCTGAGGAGGGGAGTGACTGGGCAGCTTTTGTGGGGACCTGCCATCCAGCCCAGGCCAGCCCACCACAACCCTGCAACCTTAATCTGACTCCACGGGGTACAATCCTCACAATATTACCATGGAACCCATCAGTTGTCACTCTTATTCCACAATGAATTTGGGCTTGGGAGAGCTCCATCTTGTTTCACACTGATCTGAGCAGCTGCTTCCAGGTTTACAGTCTATTAACAGAACAAACACATGGAATAGAAACTACAGTGGAGTCTTCCACATCCCAGCTTCTGGGAGACTGAAAGGTGACATCAGGATAGCTTTTAAATGTATGCTCCATCTGGAAGGAGGACAGACAGGAATTTTAATAGAATAAAAAATTGTGTTCCCGACCTAAGATGAACTTTTGTGGTTTGTAAAGCAATTAGATAGAAAGCTCTGTTTCCAAAACACATGAAGATTTGTTTGTGAAGGTATGTCATTGTTAAGTCATCAAGAATATTCATTCCCAATTTAGGCAGCTGAAAAGTGAAAGAAGGCCATTTTTTAGCTAGTTGAAAAAAAAATTTATGAGTTAAAAGGGGGAGGAAGTTTCTAAGGTAACCTACCAATAAATCAGTTTATTTCCAAATGAAGGAAAATGAAATTTCAAGAACAGGCTGTAACTCCTAGTAGAACAAAGTTGAAAGCCAGTGCTTTGAGACTTAGCTGTAGTGCATCTGCATTTGTTACCTGTGTTGGTTTCTTGGAATGTTTTGTGTAGGAATATATTCCCTGCTTTTTTGTCAACCTCAGAATGTTGCCCTGGAATAGGTGAGTAAAAATATTTCTACAAGACCTTTTCCAAATGTAGTAAAAATACAGCACTGTTTACCTCAGTGCTATCAGCTCAGGGTGTTTCTACATTTACATACATCTTAACTTAATTTGTTCTGAAAAAAGGAAAAAAAAAGGGAATTATAACCTGCTTGTGTCACTCCATGATATTTAGATGATGCATGAATATTTATGCATGGCAAAAATTATCTGCTGGTGGAAAGGAAGCTTGGGGATGTGGCTGAGTTTTTTGCATTGTCTCAGGAAGAGTGGAAAATTTTGATGTATTTTTATATCAGTCAATATTTGAGATGATGTGTGTCACATCATTCTGATCACATCAAAATTTTGGTGTTGGGTGGTCTAAGGATTGCTGTAAATTCTTAGGTGACTGCTGCAAGTTAATGTGTGTAAAGTAAAAAGTACTTGTAATTCCTGAGACCTTTAACTCGTGAGACCTGAGGCATCAGCATTTACTTCTCTAGTGCTCTAATTAAAATACCAGATCAAAAAATAGATTCATGGGTTTATGTGTATATTAATAGGTGCAACTATTTGCATGCCTGTGTCCCCAGGGAAGAGTTTGGGTGAAACAGCTCTGGGTGTTTTGGTGTTCATGGACATGGCATGATGCAGATGTTTTTCTGCTTTCAGGCATGGTGCATTATTTGGTTCTCTTCAGTGTACTGAGTATTTGTAGTAGATGTCAGTGACCTTGCTCCAAGACAGGTCAGCTGCCTGTGCTTGCAGACCAAGTGCACCAGGTGCCCCTACTGATTTTCCATGTCCCTGTTTTCTCCTCTCCTGGTGGAGGTTTCTTAAAGGACCTGGCTCGTGACTTCTCGCAGCTTCTCAACAGCCACTTTCTGGAAGTCAGACCCTTAAAAAACTCTTAATTTGTCTGCCCCAAGAGCAGGTGCTGCAGGGCAAGCTTAGCCCAAAGCCCACACACCTTTGTCAGCCCCCCAGTGCCTGCTTGCCAGGGAGATGGCCATGATGGGCCATGGCAGGAGGAAGAGGGGCCAAGCATTGGGGTCTGCAGGACTGAGTCGTGGGATGAGGGAATGGTTGCTGGAAGGCCAGCTGGGCCAAAGGGGCTTGGTTGCAGAGGGAGCAGACGTGGTGACTGCTCTCTGGATGTTGTCCTGTGACAGAGAGTAGGTTCAGATCCATCCTGTTTGTGAGCAGGTTCCTCCTTGACTGTGTGCAGTGGGAGCCTTCAGCAGCTGAGGAAAAAAATACTGAAGAACATGGAGCAGATGGGGAAGGGGTTAAAAGCAAGGGTGAAAAGCTGGATCATGGCACTCATTGTCTTGAAATGAAGCAGGATTTATCTGGAAGGCTTTAGTCACCTGGGAAAAAAAGGATTGGGTAGCTGTGTGGGAGGCAATTTGCAGGCAAGTGTACTCCTCTGCAGTAGATGGGTACATTTTAATGAGGTAAGTATATTTGCTCTGTTTTATAGGATTTGCTTTGGTCTGGAAGTTGTTTTAAATCGACTTCTTTAAGATATAATGGTCAGGAGGAAATAATTGAAGCATATAATATGGAAACCCTGTATTTACAATGTATTTGTAGGGTCTCCAGAAGCTGAGCTGAAAAGATTGACTTTTTTTTTCCAGAAGAGATCTTTAAGAGTATATAAAACTCAGAGAGAGGATGTAAAAACAAAAATTAAGTAAGAAATTACTGTAGCTATGCAGTTTTTAAAGTTTATTTGCATATTTATGTACATCTGCAGCTGTCTCTCCATCCCTCCCACCCCAAGGAAAGGATGCTTTCCTACTGACATCCTTCTGCTCGTCCTGTCCCCTCCCCATGGGCTGCATGGGGCTGAGTGGGGCCATTTTTCAGATGTAGGTTCTCCTCAGAGGTGGCTTTCTGGGCAGAGTGAGGCAGGGAAGGCAGGGGAGACAAAGATACCAGCAAGTCAGATGCATTCAGCTGATGGCCTAAGTATCAAGGAAGCATAAGCTTCAAGTCTGAGCTTGAAAACAACGTTCCATGTTTTCTAGTATTTACCATTTTGACTTTTTTATTTCTTTCTTTTTCTTATTGAGTCATGGAATGGTTTGGGTTGGAAAGGACCTTTCAAAGTCATCTAGTCCAACCCCCCTGCAGGGAGCAGGGACAGCTTCAACTAGAGCAGGGTGCTCAGAGCCCCGGCCAACCTCCCCTGGGATGGTTCCAGGGATGGGGCTTCTGCCACCTCTCTGGGCAGCCTGGGCCAGGGGCTCACCACCTTCAGCATCAAAAATTTCTTCCATCTCTCTCATCTAAATCTTCCTCTTTTAGTTTAAAACCATCTCCCTTTGTCCTGTCCCGACAGGCCTTGCTAAAAAGTCTGTCCCCAGCTTTCTTTAAGCACTGACTGGCCACGGTAGTCATGCTCTCTGTTACGTGTGTCCACTTGCTCCTCCCATTCATTTAGTTTGAGATCTTGTCCTTCCTTGAGCTTGTTTTGCTTTCCTTCTGCTGCAGGACTAGAGAGCTTATCATAGCTGTAGCATAACTTCAAAAGGTGGACCTGCAGTGTTTTAAAAAATCGTTGCATAAGTTGTTAAAATAACAAATACAAAATAAACGTGTCCTCATGATGGTGGATAAAAACTCCAAGGGCAGAATAAGCACCTGCTTATCTTTAGTGTTTTTTCCTTTCTCCTTCCAAGACTTTCTGAGATGTTTTTTCATGCCTGCTTTAACTTCTTTTCTCTAAAGTTTTGAAAGCTTCTTAAAGAATGGATTTTTCTCTCAGCATTGTGCAAAGTGTAGTTGTAAGAAGAAGGCATTTCTGGGGTTATTTAAGACCTCTGTAGCCATGTTGGAAACTCAACTAAATAATTTCCAGTACTAGTTTGTTGTGAAAATCATGTCTTGTGTTTTGCCTGTCCCTGAAAACGTCTCCAGCAGGTCACAGGCAGTTGCTGAGGAGGGGGCTGTCACTTTTTGGGGCACCTCACAGGGGTGGGATGCAAGGCTGGGAAACACACACAGTAGAATTGAAATCACTACACTGCCAAGATCTTCTGCTGTGAACTTGAGAGTGAAAATCGTGTCTTGTGTTTTGCCTGTTCCTGACTCCAGCAGGTCACAGGCAGTTGCTGAGGAGGGGGCTGTCACTTTTTGGGGCACCTCACAGGGGTGGGATGCAAGGCTGGGAAACACACACAGTAGAACTGAAATCACTACACTGCCAAGATCTTCTGCTGTGAACTTGAGAGAAGAATTTGATCCTGAAAAGTCTGGGGAGGGACTGACAAACAGTTCCAGAATATTTCAGAATTTGGATATTTATGCAAGATTTTGATAGGATCACAAAGTCAATTACACACGTTTTACACAGGGCCAAACTGAACTGGGCAATAGCAGGTTACTGGGTTTCCCAAATTCAGGACTGACCAAAGGGCTCTGACCATGCAGTAGCAGCGTTGAGGTGTGAAGAGATTACAACTGACTTGAAGTGAACCTTAAGTTCATTTACTACTGTAATAATTTGGTTTGAGGGAGAAAAGAGTCATATAATAAAGGAAATAGTGGTTTGTCTCACCTTATCTGACTGTAGAAAGCTCTGGCGGGAAAATCTCAGCTCTGGTTTGACTCGCTGGTAATGATACAACATAAGAAGGACTCCCAGCTTTAACACGAGCTGGAACGTTGTAGAAGTGTGGCTGTGAGGCTCTACAGCAGGGGCTGGAGGAGCTGGGAGGCAGGCTCGGCTGTGTCTCCCCTTTTTACCCAGCAGAGCTATGGCTTCACCCTCCCCAGGAACAGCTTTGGGGCCTGGCAGCAGATATTTCGGGGCTGGGGGGGCTGCTGGGGAAGCACGTCGTGCCAGGCAGCTGCTGGTGTCCGAGGCAGCAGTGGGTGTTGGGCAAAGACTCTGAAAGTCTTACAGTCAAATTATTGCATCGCCTGAGAAAATACCCAGCAGCGGAAATGTGTCTTTCAGGAAAAATTACACAATCTTTTTAAAGTCACGGGCTGGTTCTTTCTCTGGGAAGCTGATGTTTACATGCTGAGAGGATTTTTGCGTCTCTTTTCCATGGCAGAAGCATAAATTCAGTTAAAAATTAAGAGAACATGGTTCTAGGTAGCATTTATAATTAGAATAAATTTTATATATGGACTGGCATGAATTTTGAAGAGTCTGCATGACTTTTCATGCACTGGAAAGTGCAGCTATATGTTAAATATATTTTAGTGCAATATTGCAAATAAACATTTCTTGCTTTTCTTCTTTAAAGGTGTAACCTGTCACTCTGCAAAATTATAAAGCACTAAGATTTGGGGGAAGGAGCAACACAGAAACTGGGGCCTGAGAGGAGTGAGAAGTGGTCTCTTATTTGTTGCTTTTCCAATTTTCAGGAATTCTTTGAGCATGCGAAGAAGCTCTGGGATGATGAAGGTGTGAAGGCCTGCTTCGAGAGGTCAAATGAATACCAGCTGATTGACTGTGCACAGTAGTAAGTGTTTCTTCTTATGGAATTATTAGCCAAGAATTGTAACCATCTAAAACAAGATAGAAAATATGCTTATCTTAGCAAGAGCTGGGAGTTTTGCCATGCAGTGATTGACGTTTTCATTCTCTTTATAGGCCAAGCATGTATAGCAAAAGTGATTGTTTTAGCATGGTTTGCCATTATTATACAACTGTTATACTCAAATACTCAACAGCTAATGAAGATGAGTATAAAAAAATCAAATAGTTTAAATATCCTTATTCCGTTCGAAATACATTTCCATAAAATTGTTTCAACTGGAACTATTAAGCTTAAAATATGTCAAGCCAGTCTAAGGAAAATGCTTTGGTTTAAATTCTGAGACCCAGACAGTGCTGAAATTGCTCTGTGTTTTCACATTCCATTAAAGCTTCTGAGATTTCCACCTAACTGGATGCACACCTGCATAACTAATATATTTGGGGGGGATGTGGAGGGAATGAGAAGCAGTTTTTCATTAAATTTGGTAGTACCTTTGGTATTCTTTCCTTCATATACATCGAGAGGTGCAGTACCTGTGTGTGTGATACAGTCAGGATCCTTAAACAAGTTCATCTGACTGGAAGTGTTCTGAAAAGAGGTGTGTAGCAGATGGTGAAGGTGCAAATCATAACTTTTAATTATTTTAAACCATAAAAAATAATGAGGAAGGAGTCCATTATCACGCCAGGGCTCTGAAACTCAGCAGTTCTCGGTAATAACCCAGCTCAGAATTAGACTTTGACCAAAACTATACATTTCATGTGAACTGCCATTGCAAAAATGTATACTCCTAGAGTTGCTATGTGATTTTGGGTTTCCAGAGAACACACTGCAGCATGTTATGAGCTGTCTAATTGGCAGTGTGGCCAGCAGCAATGCCACAAGCCTCTTGTAGCGCTCGGCGTTTTGTTTTTCCACCCTCTCTGCTCTGGGAGCCAAGGCTGAAGCAGAGGAAACGGATCCTGGCACTGAAGGGCTTGGTTGGCTTGTGCCACAACGGGGAATTTGGGTGCCGCGGGTCGGGGTTTCTCTTAACTCTTTTCAGACTATTTTTGGGAATGAGAAGGATCCGGCAATGATTCATCAGCACATGGAAGAGAGGGAAAATTACACATGTGTAGGAAGGAGCTCGTTTGACCTCAGTGGACTGATTTTACCAAAACATGGGCATTTGCTCACAATCCAGAGTGGGTAGAAATGAAAGTAGTGGCTGTACACAAAAAAAAAACCCTGTGATAGTGATTTTCCCCTCAGCCACCACCATGGTTCAGATCTGAGCTGTGCTTGCAGAAGAGTCCAGGCTGACTGTTCATGATATCTATTAATACACTGAAATAAGACACCTGATCAAGAAAACAGAGTAGGGACTTGTAGTTAAAATAAAAGAATGTCAAACTTACTTTACTGATCAGTGTCTCCCAGCCCTGCACTGGAAAATGGTGCTGAAAAGATCAGGCAAAAAAAGGAAGATGCTGAGTTATGGTATTAATGGTACTGTGCTTTCCCACAGAAAAATGCTGTCTATCTACAGGCTTTGATAAGGAGAGGAAAGATAAGTCACGTGTTACTCTCAAAACCAAAGTAGAAATGGGGAAAATGATGGATCTAGAATGAAGTGTGCTGCCCTGAAATATGAAACTAAAGCCTACTGCCTTTATTCCTTGAAGTTTAAAGGAGGATTAATGTTTTTTTTATTATGTACCTTCCCTCCATACCTTCTGACTTCTGCTTTCTTTATTCTGAGATCATGTATTATAGTAGTAAATACAACACTTACATAATTCTCCACCTTCTAAACACTTTATGAAATAGTATTTGATACCTCGATATCCCTTGAGTGTATTTATGCTTTCCATTTCATGATCTGCCCAAACATGTCACACCTGAGAACACCTGAGTGACTTATGAGCCCTCAGTCTTAGAGCAGAGACTTGAAACTCAGCAATAGCCCTGTCATTGATCTCAACAAACAGACTTTTGCTCACTGGTGTTGATGATTTCCCATGCTGAAGCATGATCTTAACAGAAAGAAGATACTAAAAATAACACCCAGCTGTAATTTGCCATCGTTTCTTGAGAACAAAAATGGTACCAAGAGTCAATGAGAAAGAGGTTTAGAAGTTGCTGTGTCTTTGCTGCACGTGTGTGTTTCTATCTTGCACAACAATGATGGTTGCTTTACCCAGCAGAACATTTCTGGGCTAGCACTGGATGGCCCTTGGTCAGAGAGGTGGGGTCACACCTGCATTGTAACTGCCAGAGCCTGTGAGACCAGGTGAGAAACACAGTTCTGACACACACAGCTGGTTTCCTCTGTGCCTGTAGAGAACTGTGACCCTGAGGGAGCCGTTTTCCTGGCTCTGCAGGAGTGCATGGCATTTCTCTCAGAACCCATCCGTGCTCAGCTTTAGCTGGTAGAAAGGAGAAAGGAGAGGGAGTGTAATGCTGCTACACGTGCTTGCCGTGGGGCTCTGAGACAGCTGCAGAGTGTGCAGTAGCTGGCTCTGGGGGAAAGCATCCCACGCCGTCGGCTGAGCCCTCCTCTCTCCCTTGGGGGTGAAGGAAGAACGTTATCAGCAGGTCAGCACTAATTTCTCTGCTTTAAAAAAAAGGAACAAAGCAAAACCAGAAAAATCCCAACGTATGTTAAAAATATCGTTGGACTGCAAGCTGGGTGGCTGACTGAAAGTACTGAAAAGCATTATTAGCAAATAATAAAGTCAGCAACCCAACCTGCTGACTGTTAAGTGAGTTACAAATGCAGTGTATTTTGGAAGAGTTTAATTTGGCTACAGTACAGAGCTTCTGTATTTTTAAAACTTAACCTAATTTTCTTCAGTACTGTGGGAGAAATATTTAGCTGGAAATGGAGATAGTAGAAAGACACAAAGGCAACTGTTTTATTTACATTAGGCCTTGGTCTTGAATGCCCTTTTAAATTACCAGGGTTCCATTTCTTCATGGAAATGAGGATGGGGGACAGCATGTCAGTTCATTTTAATACTCTTACATGACTCTCTGTGAATCTGCACTCCTTCTAAGTGTCAGGTTGGTTCAACAAGTGATATTTGTGGCAAGTACGAATCTGTGACCAAGCCAGAGATCAGACCTTGTGGTCTGACAGTGTTAAATGTATCATAAGCAAAGATCTGCATTGTTCTTTATCACTAACCACAAAGATACAACTCTTGGAGGGGAGGTATTGCATGGCCATCAACCATTTTTTCCTTAATTACCTTCATATATTTCTTCAACATTATTATCCTCAACCTGGTGGATTATTGTTCTCCCCGTCTTCTGCTTTAATATATCTTTCAAGTTAAATTTCAAGTTTAATTTTAAAAGTTGATATGATATGATTTGATTTGATTGTGTCCCCATTTGACATACCTAGGCTTCAGCAGGTTGGGTTTCCTCATGATGGTAGATCTTTCATCTTACTTTGCTTAACTTTAACTTTGTTTGAACTACTGGGACTGTGTCTATATTCACATGCTTTATATTCAGCAAATTCTATGTCTCAGAGGGACTTTCAGATTGTGATTTAGTGCTGTCTTGGCACTGAACTGTCTAGTATACAAATAATAGACAAAAATAGGTTCATTAAAAATGTCTTTTAGTACTAAGACATTTTTCTAAAATCTTAGGGTTTTTGTAGGGCTTATCTTACAGTTTCCTTTAAGATCAATGCAACTCTATTTTTTAATAATTCTGTTTCTTAATACTAATTATGGAATGCTCAGATGTTACTGTGTTCATGGAAGGGAACTGCAAAGCAAGCTAGAACAGATCAAAACAGGTCCAGGTATGATGGCCTTCATTTTAAAAACTACCCAGAAAAAGGGTTGGTGAGTTGATTATGTGTCTTTAGAAACTTCATAAATTTAAGTAATAACGAATTTATTTGGCAGTGAAGGATATAAAATTTCCTTTTAACTAACAGCATGCCATGAGGTAGAGCTATAGGTTGTGGCCACCTGTTTGGTGTTATATCTGTAAGGGGGCTGACTTCACCATCATGCTGGTGAGATGGTTTCTGTAGTATAAGCCCCCATCCTTCATTCCAAACCATACCACGTGCTGTTCAGTGGCTGCTCTAGCAATCCCAGAAAAGCCACTGAAGTTGCCTTCTGCTTGGAAACCTAACACACGTGCCCACAAACAGCAATGAAGTTGAAGGCCATTGCAGAACATCAGTCATCCTTGGGGGATATCGGGCACACCCAGTCCAGTGACATCCATCCATTGTTCTGATAAAGTAAGAGTTAAGTTATCTTGATTTTGCTTACTCAAATGCCCATTATTCAGTTGATTGGGTAAAATTAGTTGCCCTGATCAGAAAAAAAGGTGTGGGGATACTTACACCACTTAGATGCTGTCAGAGAAAGGTGGGAGTAGACAAGCAGAGCTGGGATCTTCTGAAAGGGGAGAAAAAAAGGCAAAACTAGAACATCTGATTCTCCCTCACAGTTTGTCCAAGGCATTATTGTTAGGAAAAAAAACACCAAAACTCCTTTCAGGTTTTTTGGAAGGTTCCAGAGGTGAATTTTGTCCCGTTGCATTCACACAAAGTGACAGCGTGCACGTGCATGGGTGGCCCTACCTAGAAGGTCTCACTCAGTTCCTCAGTGTAGGAGGTGAGCCAAGGATTTCAGTGAACCCTCCCTCAGCCAGTACTTTATCCCAGTTTGTCTATCAGCCTTCCTTCCCTGATAAAATACACCACTTCTGATACACTTGAGTGTGAAGGCTGAAATTTGTCTCTATGCAAACATTTCGGCTAATAAAACTTGATTATGCAAGTTCTCAGGAAAGCAAACACGGGGGAAGTGAGCTTGGCCAAAGAAAATTGATTTTATATTTGAGCTAATATACATGGAAAAGACACCTGGAGTCCTTTTTTGTTGCAGTCAGTCTATCTGGGAGAAGGGTTTCAGCCAGTTCCGAGGCATCTATCCTGGTATTGGGTGGAGTAATTAAAAAAAAAAAAAGTCTTTTGTGGTGTTGTCCACAGATTCAACTCCTGATGTGAGAAAACAGAGAATGTTTTTTTCTCCATAGCAGCACTTCTTGAAACCAAGTGTATTTCTGACTTTCCTTGTGCTCTCCTAGACATAAGGAGCCTTACAGGCCCCTCTTGTAGGCTCCTCACTACAAGGACATTGAGGTGCTAGAGAGCATTCAGGGAAGGGCAGTGAAGCTGGTGAAGGGTCTAGAGCACAAGTCTTGTGAGGAGTGGCTGAGGGAACTGGGGTTGTTGAGCCTGGAGAGAAGGAGGCTCAGGGGAGAACTTCTCATTCCTGACAACTCCCTGAAAGGAGGTTGGAGCCAGGTGGGGTTGGTCTCTTCTGCCAAAGAGCAAGTGATAGGACAAGAGGAAACAGGTTCAAATTCCACCAGAGGAGGTTTAAGTTGGACATGAGGAAAAATTGCTTGCCCAAAAGGGTTGTCAAAGCCTAGACCAGGCTGCCCAGGGCAGTGGTGGAGTCCCCATCCCTGGAGGGCCTTAAAAGTGGTGCAAATGTGGTGCTGAGGGACATGGGTTAGTGGTGACCTGGCAGTGCTGGGGCAATGTTAAAACTGAATGGTCTTAAAGGTCTTTTCCAATGTTAATATTCTGTGATTCTGGAAGGTTTAATTACTAGCACAGACACAGGCATCTCTAAACTCCCTCTTGCAGGCCGAGGTCAGAAACCCAACCTTGGCAGCATCTGCCTCTTTTTTCTAGTGTGGCACTTGAGTCTGGTATGTTGGTGTGTACACAGGCTGCACGCATGGCTGTAAATAAATACCAGCAGTAGTGCAATTCCTGTACTTCAGTTTGGTGTGGCTTCAGGATTTGTTACTTAATACTGCTGCTTCTAGGGATTTTCCTAGAAGATAGGCTGTCTCATGCTCCAAACTGGATTCTGCTGAAGCTCTTGCAGAGACAGGTCACGCACAGGCTGCATCGTCAAAGGAGGAGCCAAGTCCTTCCCGTGCTCCCTCCCAGTGCCAGCTGTCAGGGAACCCAACATTTTAAGGGAAACCTTAACATTTTGCATAGAACAGTCATGGACAATTGGCTGTATCAATTAGTGGCTGACTAGTTGCAGCCCATCCAACATTTTTGATATATCCTGTGTCATATGTCTTTGTCAGAGGAGAAGTGTGGAATTGGTGAATTGTATTTGTGTCCTCCTGGCACTAACCCAGGTTCCTTCAGAGGAACTGCAGGTAGTAAAGGTCATTGAAAGTTACCTGAAAGACAGAGACCTTCCCAAGCTGGATACCTGGAGCCCAATAGCACCCCTGTTCTCTGTCACTGAAGGAAATAAGAACAGCCTCTTCATCATCTGTGTTCTCCAGGAGGGTGATCAGGAAGAGGTCAACACTCTGACCTGGTGTGCTTATATACACACCATGTATAGATACATGTGGCATGACACAGCTGCAACAGAAAATACACAGTTCCTGTTGAATAAGGGACTTCTCTAGTTTGCACAGACACATTCTCTGTGACATCATCTGTCCAGCAATCTGTATTTAAATAGACAAGTGAGAGGTCAGGAATCAGAGGACCTGCACCACTTAGGAAGAGAATGTTAAGGAACTGCAAGTCTTCCATCCTGTCCCTGGAGGAGCAGTGCTGTCTCTGTGCTGTGACATCACTTGAGACAAAATCCAAAACTATTTCCTTTAAACCTGCTGGCTTTGTCAGGCCACCTGGGAGCACTGCAGTGTGTGACACGCTGCCAGCTCTGTGTTTGGAAAGGTTTTGGTGGCCTGCTGCTCCAAAACACGTCGCCTGCGTGCTAACAGTCCCAGGGCCAGACTTGGTTCCTGTTAGGGCTGTTATGCCCCTGTAGAGAAAACAGAGACAGCAAGAGAAGAGCATCAGGTGGCTTTGTGCAGGTGCTGAAGTGCTGGGATCTAAACCCCAAGCCCTGAATCGGGGTTGACATATGGATGATGTCCACAACCAGGCTGGAGAGACCTTCCTCTTGGTTTTCTCTCAAGGCCTGGTCAACCTTGGGTGAAAACCAGTTAAGAAATCAGCACCAGGTGCCCTGCCTTGAAAGTTAATAGTATAAAAGCTGGCTCTGCTGGCAGTGAGTGTGCTATGGAGGGTGTCCTGTTATTGGAAGGGCTCCCTGGCTGTCCGTGGCAGTCAGTCTCCAGCAATAGCAGGACAAGATTTGGACCAGGACAGAGTGAGGGTCATGTATGTAATGATGTTTTTCTCTGGCAGTTGTTACAGGGGTTTCTGTATGGTTGGGACTGGACTGATGACTTGGTTTCTAGCTCAGCTTACCCCTTCCTTTGCTACATTATGCACCACGAGGGAATATATCAATTTGTTTATTCCTCCTGTTAGCCACATCATTTCCTTCCTGTAGGCTTTGGAATGGGATGGTCAACTCTGGCCTATATGTTTACTGCTGATGGCCATGTCTTTTGTGCTGGGCCACAGTCAGCAAAAGAGATGTTCACCTTGGAGCGTGGCATGTCCAGCCTCAGGCCTGCAGGGTCCTGCTTCTGCTTTCACAGTGTACTTCAGAGGTGCCTGGGTGTTTCTTTATGTGTGCCTGGGAAAGGGGAGCAGGGAAACGGGAGCAGATCTGTGAAGTACAGCTCCTGAAATGAGGAAAAACTTTCCTGTGAGGCTGCCTGAGCCTGGAGCAGCTGCCCAGAGAGGCTGTGGAGTCTCCTGCTCTGGAGAGATTCCAAACCTGCCTAGATGTGACCCTGGGCACCCTGCTGTGGGTGAGCTGCTGGAGCAGGGGGTTGGATGAGATGATCTCCAGAGGTCCCTTCCAACCCCACCATGCTCTGACTCTGCAAAATCACATGTTTGGTGTGGAAAGAAAGGGAGCAGAGGGAGAGTGGGAAGCAGTAGCTCAAGGAGTAGGGAGGAGGAGAGAAGTCGTCCTGCATACTGACTGAAGAATCATGGTCTAAACATTTTTTAAGTCCTTTACACCTGGCAGTAACATTTATTTTCGTAACAGTCTGTCTGTAGCTTTGGATTCATATTTGAAATGTGCTTTTTATTGGCGTGATATAATCCAGAACCTCCCCTTCCATCTTCACTTTTTGTCTTTAATAAAATTTCTTTCATCCTAATGGATGGTGAAGTAAATGCAGATTTATGTGTGATAAATTAGGGTAAACATGCTGATTCTAAGCTAGAGGATATTATTTTTTAAATCAGTGATTCTCTGTAAACTTGTTAACTGCTTATTAAATATAAGACAAATACTTTTAAATTAGAAATTTTAAGGAAGGTATTAATTGTAAATGTTTAATTCCCAGTGTCACTAGATTTTTTTTTATAACAATATGGGGAAAATAGAATATTATTTTCTTCTATCTAAAATTCTATTCTGGTTCATACATAAACAACTTGCTGTGATGATGGAGTTTGTTAATTTTTCTTTTTAAGATCTCCCAGGCAGTATCACTTTCAAACCTTTAAAGATTCATTACTTAAATTAGAAGCAAATTTTGTTCAGTTAATTCATCAACAGGTTTTCTCCACTTACCTGATTTAAACTATAAACTTTAACCAATCAGTAAATTGTTGTTTAATGATAAAAAAAGAAAAGAGGGATTATAACTGTAGAGTAATTATTTCAGTGTTACTGATGAGTCTCCTAAACAGAGGTGTTTGCCAGGTGGGACAAAAGTCATTCTGCAGTGTGTAGTGCTTGAAGTTTTCACTGTTTACTAACCAGCAGACCACACTCTTGAGAGGCAGGATTGTGGTTTCTTAAAATATGCACAGGGAGTTCTCTGAAATAACCTTTTCATCTGCTGCCGTGATTGTTGTTGTTGTTGTTCCCCTTTTTACCCTCACTTATGAAGAAAATCATTAGACTTCACCCAATCTGTCTTAATTTTGGTATAATCAAAATGAAATTAATCAAGGTGACCTTGAAAGGTCCCTCCCAATCCCCCTGCAGTATGCAGTGAAATCTGCAACTAGAGCAGGTTGCTCAGAGTCCCATCAAGCCTGACCTGGGATGGTTCCAGGGATGGGGCATCTGCCACCTCTCTGGGCAACCTGGGCCAGGGGCTCAGCACCCTCGTAATAAAGAACTTCTTCCAAATGTCTAAAATAAATTTACACTCTTCTACTTTAAAACTGTTGCCATTCATCCTGTCACTACATGCCCTTGTAACCAGTCCTTCCCCAGCTTTCCTGTAGGCCACATTCAGGCATTAGAAGGCTGCTGGCTGGAGCCTTCTGCAGGCTGAGCAACCCCAACTCTGTCAGCCTGGTCTTGCCCCAACAGGTCCATGTCCCTTCTGTGTGGAGGGCTCCAGAGCTGGACGTGGTGCTCCAGGTGAGGTCTCACCACAGCAGAGGGGCAGAGTCACCTCTCTAGACCTGCTGGCCACGCTGCTTTTGATGGAGCCCAGAATGCAATTGGCTTCTGGGCTGGGAGCACACATTGTTGGCTCACGTCCCCAGTTTAGGGGCAGGGTAGCCCACAGAGTCCTTCTCTACAGGGCTGCTCTCTGTCACATCATCCCCCAGTCTATGCTGATAACAAGGGCTGCCCTGACCCAGGGGCAGGACCTTGCACTTGGCCTTGTTGAACCTCATGAGGTTCACGTGGGTCCACTTGTCCAGCTTGTATGATTCATTAAATGAATGAGAGGGTTGCCAGCAGGTCCACCAGCTGAGCAAAGACCAGCTGAAGAGCCATGACACTCAGCACCACCCCAGTATTTAGACTCTTAAAGCACTGGTGTCCTCTAGGACAAAGAAGGAGCATTCTGTTGCACTTATTATTCAGGAGGAATGTCTGTGTTTCTCTTCTGTCACAGCAGTGAGGACAGAAGTGAATGGATGCTGGTACAGGGCTGCCAGTGGGCTGGTACAGCAGGCCAGTGTGACTGGTGAGAATGGCCAGAGTCTGGGACATTGAGCAGGGGGAAGGAAAGGCTTCCCTGCAGGACTGGACCTCACTGAGGGACGTTTTGTGGAATACAAATAATATGAGGTCTTTTCCAATTCTATGAATGGAAAATAAAGTTAATAAGCTGACTTTGAAAGCTGCCTTGACAGTTGATGTCTCCCTAGAGTACAGAGAACTGCCAGTGGAGAGGAACTTAAACCTGTGTGTTCACTACTACCAAGTCAAACTAAGCATCACAGTGGTCATGCTGATACAGCTGAGCTCCAGAAGTCCTGACTGTGGATCATTGCTCAGCATCAGCGTCTCAAAACGTCTTCAGATGAGAGAGAACTGCAGCTGTTTGGTATCTAGGCTCTGCAGGTGGGATTTCTGAGTGGGTTTCAGAAGGAAGCTGTAGGTCATTCTGTCAGTTCTGGTGTTATTTATATACTGTTCTTGGTTTAGGACTCTTCCAGCGTATGCGTGGGAGAAAGAGTAAACTATGACCACAGCCAGCTTCATTATATTCCAGGGAACATGAAGAGTCACTTCTGTTTACTCCACTTCTCCAGCTTATGTGGCTTGATACAGAATTTAAATCAGTCTGTTCACTTACAACTCATTGTCAGTGTGTGCATGTTCTCAGTGGAAGAGACTAGCTGGTTAAAGAATACCTTGGTCTATTAATAAGTTTATCATTATGTAACACAAATGTGATTTAAATTTTTTTGTGGGACTTATTTTTTACCATGCTTTAGGGGAAAGTATGCTCCACACTCCGTTGCTTTAAACTTAACCTACTGCAAAGCACTTGTTTACATCATAAATCTAATAGAATCCAACAACTGTCTAATAACTGTAAGTAGGATGCTTAAAAGAGTAAGAAGAGCACTGAAAATTTAAAGGCAGGTTATATGGGCTACTGTCAAATTGTTTACACTTGGGCTTTGACTTCCCTTAAATGCCATGTGCATTTTTTCACTTAGAGATGGCCAGCTTTTCTTTTTTCAAGAAGGCAGCTTCACACCATGGGATAAAGAGAGGCCAGAAGTCATATTTCTTCCTGAAGGAACGACTCGTGGGCCAGACTTCACTTACACAGGCTCCTCCATGCTAATTTGTGTGCACAGCCTTGTTGATGTTAGGATCTGCAAAGAAGCCAGGGCTTGGGTGGTGATGTTTTTCTAAATTAATGCTGCACCAACAGATTTGAAAAAAAATAAAAAAGAAAGATGGTGGAATGCAGAAGTTAAGAGATAAGAAAATAAAATACTGTTTATAATGTGTTGGCTAAGCACCTATGCCTGAGGAAGAAATTTTACACCACAGACTAAACCAAAATAGAGTCGTGGTGTTTGTCAGTTGGGTTGTAATCCCAGCTTTAAGGTAAGTCATACTGGGAGACTGAGCAGTTTAAGGGTGTCTCTCTACTTCTCCTAATTAAGTTAAAGCTAATTCTGTTCATTTTAATACAAGACAACAACGATGCTGCCAGAATTTGTAAAAAGTTTATTTGACTTTAGAGAAACTGTCTCAGTGGTGTCTGTTGTAAAAGTATTTTTTCTGATTTAATTAGAAGTGTTTATTATACTGGTGGGTTTTCACACAAAGTTTAATTTGAGCCTGAATTAAGCAGTGGGAAAAGAAAATGGGTATAAAATGTATCAGTAGACTTCCTGTTCAATGGACATGCCAAATAACTGTCTTCCAGAGTAAAATCTGTGAAAGTTCCTTTGTTCTAGACTTGGTTCAAAAATTAGTTTTCCCTCATTTTGCTGCCACCCTGGCAATGGCTCTGTTTGTAATCAAAAAAAGAGAGGTGATCTTAAGCAGTTATCACACTTAACTGCTAATGCAGGAAAAGGGGAATCTTGAATTTAGTTACATGGGTTTTCTGAGGACAGTTTTCAATTTTAGTTTCTTTTCATGAACATTGCAGGGGAGATTTGGGCTGGTTTTTTTGGGTTTCAGATATCTTATCACAGAAATGAATGGGACTGAATATCAAAATAACATTGAAGTACGTTTTTCTGACCAAAGCCTGCAAAAACATTTGACTCCCTGCCTTGGCCTCCTTGCCATTGTTTGCCTTTGTGAAACAAGGCTTCTTTGCCTTCATTCTGGTTTAGAAGACTATGTTTGGGGTTGGGAATATCTGCACTCTGGATGTGAGCATCCTGAAAGTTCACTGGTGCAGCTTTGGGTTATTCCTGTTTAATAAGTTTCTTTCCAACCACGTTGTGAAGAAGTTTAATGATCAGCATGGGGGTAGCTTCTTGGCTTCCACTTATTTTCTAGGACAACTATGTCAGTCCTGTAGTTGCCAACACTACTATAGTGATTATTAAGAAATAGTTTAAGGAGCAGGAGAGTGTTGAACTATTGCCAGGAGGATTTATGCTCTTTAGGGAACGTAGACTTAAGCTCTGCTGGTAAAGGAACTTATTTATCCAGTGTAACATTTATATTCACTGAGTTGGTTGGCCTGTTACCTTACATTGCAAGGAGCTTAGAGTCATTTTTTTTAGCAACTTTGCCATGAAGTAGATTTTCTCCATTGAACTACATGGAAGTCTTTCCAGTTAGGTTTTGGTTCTTTGTTTTAACTTGTGCTGTGCAGCAGTTACTCAGCTCTTCCCCCTGTAGTTTGTAGGCAGCTGGAGTCCATAGGGTCTCACATCAAGGTGGGGGGTTCTTTGGAGGAGGTTGGGGTGCACGGTGGACATGTGTTCCTCTCCATGTGTCAGCCAACAGAGGCAAAAATTTGGGGTTTTGACCTGATAGTACTTCAAAAGTAACAACAAATTACATGATGTAAAAATGGCAAGGGTGTGACCTCTGTTAAAGTTTAATTGTAGAAATTGGCTTAGTTGTAAGTGCACCATTCTGAACATCTGGCAGGGAGATCATTATAATATACAATATGTTGAAAGAATGATTTTATGATGATTAAAACTGATTTTAGGAATGCTCTTAGAGAGCAGAATCCAGCATGGTTTATTTGTGTTGTCCTTTTTCCTCTGTTCCAGTGCACAGACCTGTGACTGACTTGGGGTCTCGATCTAAATTTGTTGGCTGACATGTTTCCCTCTATTCTCTCCAATTCCTAATAATATCTGCAGATCTGGTTTTTTGCTTTACCCTGTTTTGCTGGTTTATTGTCCTATTGAGATTCACAGGCTGACCATTTACTATGATGTGGGCCTCTAGATTCTTGAGATAGATCTGTCAGCTTGGGCAGCCACAGTGAGGTTCACCTATCTACTTGGATATGTAAAGCTGGCCTAGTCTCTTATTTTCCCAAGCCTACTATGACTTT
Source organism: Merops nubicus (assembly GCF_000691845.1). Classification (NCBI taxonomy): domain Eukaryota; kingdom Metazoa; phylum Chordata; class Aves; order Coraciiformes; family Meropidae; genus Merops; species Merops nubicus. The sequence continues at coordinate 38,418 of NW_008582044.1, forward strand.
TTTAAAATCATTTCATACTTTTCCATTGTATGTCATCTGCATAGGCTGCTCCTTGAGAAGTTACCATGTACCTGGAAAGACTAGAGAAGCACTGTTGCATTTTTCAGTGAGCTTTGCATTTATACATTGAAGAAGTTCTTCTATATGACTTCTTCACCTCATTATATTAGGGAGCAGACTGTTCTCAGACTCTTCTGTCCTAACTTTGAAATTACCTTAATATATGTATTGTGTAATGCAGTTGTATCTTTCTAGTGTCCATAGCACAGTCGGGCACTCTTTTCATTTGACTGTAAAAGATATCTTGATAGGAGTCAACTTTCTGCTTCATTCTTATTGTGGCAATTCCATTCTATCTGCACATGTGGCTCCTTCTTCATACCTTGTGATGAAGGAAGAGAACGTCATATCTAGTGATCTGCTTGATAAGTGCTAGATCTGGGTGTGCATGACAGAGAGGGCACTGTTCCCAGAGGAACCACAAAACTGAGTTTACAGAAGTGGAAAAAAAAAGGGAGGGGGGGTGAGTAGAGAAGGGAAAAGATTTCTTTTCATTATAGACCAAGGAATGGGCATTTCTTTCAGAACAGGCGTTTTCATTTTTTACTAAATCCATCCTTGCTTCATGATTCTTGAGTGAAAAGAATCCATCAGAAACTCTCAATGATGTATGCTAAGAATCCCCAAATGTTGCACAGTGTGCATAAGTATTCAAACTACTGACAAATCGAATGTGAAGTCCTCTAAAAAGCATTTCTGCTTGTATATAGTTTAAAAGTAGGTGGGTAACTTTTCTCCTTCTTGGGTAACAACAGCTTACCAGGCAGCAGTGTTTAAACATTTTAAAAACAAAAATCCTTCCAGGTCACTGCCTGACTCCCTGTTCTCGTGCAAGATTCAATTAGAGGTGAATCAGGTTTGGTTTCTTGGAATGCCTGTGCTCACGTTGCCTGGTGTTCTGTTCACAAAGCTCAAGGCTGATTTTTGTTCTGCTGGTGTGAGGTTTCTGTTCATGGTAAGATGAAGGAGTATGGAAGCTGTTTTTTCCCTGCTCTTATCTGATTGTTGTGTTTAGAGCAGGCTTGTTGGGAACCCCATTTAGTGAAATCCAGGCTTGGTGATCTTTTGGCTATTCTATAGATAATGCTCTGTTCTGTTTGAGGAATGGGACTAAAGTAAAAGCATTCCTCCTCATTTTGTCCTTTCCCCCCCCACCACTTTCTGTCTCTCTCTCTCTTTCAGAAATCAAGGCACTTTGCATTGTATTTTGCTTGCTGGTAGTTTGAGATGCAGTTTGATGCCTTTCTAAGGATGGGTCTGGAACTGCTCAGTACAGCTCTCAGTGGTGTGAATGGCCCTGGTTAAAGAAGCCGTGACAAATGGGCAGTGGAGATGGAGGGGATCAGCTTACAGCTAGGAAAGCTTCAATGGCAGCAGGATTGGGAAATCTGTGTTCTTTTGGTGTGTTTTTTTGTTGCCCAAATGTCAGCGTTTCTCAATAGCTTGCTCATAGGAGCAGGAGTCAGGGGAATTCTCAGTGTCCAAATCACACAACACGTGGTATTGTTTGAGTGCTCCTCGACGTGTGAGCTGCTCGCAGCAGGCTGCAATCACGTAGCTGCTGATTTGGGGTGTCTGTTATGCATTATTGTAGCTTCTTAGGACTTTTTTTCCTCCTTATTTACACAGAGGAAGCAAAAGGACAAACTAGATCAAGAAAAAGAGCTTTGAGATGTGGGTTAACTTGAGAATGCATGACCTGATTTGGCCTTGGGGTGCTTTATCCGTGTCTCCTAGTTTACCTCTGTGAACAAAGAAGGGGTAGTGCCTTCTTTCAGCCCCTCTGAAACCTGTTCCTGGGAGATTAGAGGTTATTGTGGAGGAGCCACAGGTTTTTCAACACAGTGCACTCATGGGTATTGGTTTGTCTTTCTGATTGCTGTGAAACAATTGCTAGTGCTGCTTTTTGCCAAAGACATCATTCTTCTCTCTAGAAAGTCTCAGTTCTACTTTGTTGCTTCCTGGAAAGCCTTTGGTACAGATACAGATCTGGTCCTTCTCAAGTCTCTTTGTAAGGCACATCACATGAATTCTCCTCTGTTTCACTCCAGCTTCAGATGAGACCAAATTACAAGTTTGGAAGAACTAGGGCATGAATCCTGATAATCAGATTTAGTCAAGTAACATGAATGCAGCTAAAATCTTGTAGTTCCACATTATTTGGTTTTTTTTTAATTTTAATATTGCAGATGTTTTCAAGTTTTTAGAAAAAAATATGTACATGAGAATGAAGAACACAAGTTAAGCAGAATGTTAGGTTCACCTCCTTGGGTGGAAGGGAACCTAATGAAGTTCAACAAGGGCAAGTGCAGAGTCCTGCACCTGGGAAGGAATAACCCCTGCACCAGTACAGGGGAGGGGTTGACCTGCTGGAAAGCAGCTCTGGACCTGGGAGTCCTGGAGGGCAAGTTCACCATGAACCAGCAGTGTGCTCTTGGAGCCAAGAAGGCCAGTGGTGCCTGAGGTGCACACTCTTCTTAGTGGAGTGTGACCAGCAGGTTGAGGGAGGTTCTCCTCTGCTCTGCCCTGGTGAGGCCACGTCTGATGTGTTGTCCAGTTCTGGGCTCCACAGGTCAAGAGAGACAAGGAGCTACTGGAGAGAGTCCAGTGAAGGGCTGCAAAGATGCTGAGGGGCTGGAGCATCTCTGTGATGTGGAAAGGCTGAGAGCCCTGGGGCTAGTTAACCCGGAGAACAGAAGTCTCAGAGGGGGTGTGATCAGTGCTCATCAATATCTAAAGGGTGACAGTCAAGAGGATGGGGACAGACTCTTTTCAGTGATGTCCAGCAACAGGACAAGGGGCACCAACTGGAACCCAGGAGGTTCTATCTGAACATGAGGACAAACTTCTTGCCTGTGAGCATGGTGGAGTCTCCTTCTCTGGAGAGATTCCCAAACCACTTGGATGAGGGGATCCTGTGCAGCCTGCTCTGGGTGACCCTTCTGGAGCAGGGGGGTTGGATGAGATGATCTCCAGAGGTCCCTTCCAACCCCCACCATTCTGTGAGCAGCATAGCTAGCTTACCTAGTCTGTGATGCACAGGTTGTTGCAAGGTCCTTTAAACAGGAAGGGGAAAAAAAATCAGAAAATGAATGAAGAACATTTTTCCCCAAGCAGCTCAACTCTTTGTCCTCACTGGGGAAGCACACCACGCTGGAAAACAGCCAGCAGCTCTGTCTGTGGCACGCAGAAGGAGCACTGTGTAAACTCTGACCAGTTCAAACATCACCGAGTACCACGTCCCCTGTCTGTACCAACAGTAAGCTCGTGTTCAGCAGTTCAGTGTGTTGTCACTGTGTGCCAAGTGTAGACAAAATCCAAGCTGTTCATTGTGAAACACGTACACCAAAGAGCTTTTAAATGTGGTGAGTCTATGACTAATGTTAAAGCTCATGAGACTGTCGGGAACAATGTAGATATTTATGTAGATATTTTCCAGTAATGACTTTGAGGGTTGTTTGCTTTAGACTATGTAAAACACACATCATAAAGCCAGCCAATGTTAAGAGTCTTTGCTCCTCTTAATAGAAAGAGCATCCCCTGTGGAGGATGCTTGGGAGGGGCCAAGCTAGATGATAAGGAACCACCCATGTGTGTTTAACTTGAAGAATGTTCTCTGAGGAAGGTTACCCAGCAGCTAGTTCAGGCTGTGTCTCAGAAAGCCCCAGACCAGTATAACCACCTCTCTCACAGGAGGAGTTTGTTCAAGGGCTGTTCTCTGTGGATTTCCAGTGACCCAGCAGCCTGGGGACAAAGTCACCATTTGGGGCTCTGGATCTAATCTGTGCTGGCTGCACTGAGAGTGGAAACAGGAAGGCATCTCTTCTTCTAATGAATGCAGTGAGGGCAGTGTTTGAATGGAGCACCCTTCTGGAGGGCAGACTGCTAAGTTTCTTTATGCTATTTTGGTTTCCTGATGATTAAATTATATCTCAGTTTCATCTGCCATCTGTCCATCTTAGGCATGCTAAGCAATAGACCCAGGTGGACTGTGCCTTGCAGAAAGGCTTGGCTCTTTCTCCAAGGTTTTCTTGGAAGAGGAGGGTGAGAAGACTCACACCCTTCATTGATAGAACCTCCTCAGAGTGTTGTCCAGAATGGTTTATTCTGGTGCAGACAAGGCCTTGGAGAAGCACACTCAGTCACCTCCTCCAGCCACCAGCTGAGCGTGTGGGGCAGCCCCCTCCACACAGCCAGTGCAGCCTCTCTGCAGCTTCTCCTTGCAGCCAGAGGAGAGAGGACTTGCAGAAAGAAAAGGGACTTTTCATAAGGATTGGAAAGCCTAGCATTCAAGCACAAATTATTTTCTTTTGTAGTTCAGAAATATCCTTTCTTTAAGCTGGCTCAGTCTACTTTCTTTTTTATAAGATTCGTTGCTTGAGCTGACCTTTAAAAATCTCTTTTGAGTGGCTTTCATTTTTATAGGGGAACCCATTATGGTGTAAGAACACAAACAGAGTAGGGGTTTGCTGCCCTATAATACTTAATCGTCTTAAAATAAGTATTTACTTCCAGTTGCTTTGCTTGGTAGTTGAAAACTGCTAGGAAAAAAAAAATCTACATATTTTATTTGTGATACGACAGCACTAGGAAGGAAAGCAATAAATAATGATAACTCCTAACATAAACTTGTTTTCCACTGGTGAGGCTTAAGCTGTTTTCTTTGTCACGCAGTGAGCAGTCTCAGCATAAATCATGTCTGTATTTAAGGTTCGTGTTTGAGCAGTTCCCAGAGCTGTCACCAGATTTTCAGCAGTCCTTGCAGTGGATTTCCCAGCTGGTGTTGGGGGGCACTGCCCCTGTGCTGGCTGCTCTGGGCCTGTGTGGCAGCTAGTCCTCCTGAGCGAACGTGCCTCTGGAAATCCAAAGGTAACTCTACTAGAATCTGTTCTGAGGGCTAAAAGGCAGAGCTCAAATGGAATTCTGAATGACACAGCAGTTCTTTCCAGGACACAGGGGTTGCAGAGCTGCAGCAGCCAACATCAGTGCAGTTCACAACGCCTTCTTGTCAGTCCCACAGCGTGGCACGTGACCCTGGGCCTGCTGCATTGACTTGCTTTTATTTTACTGCCTGAAACATCTGAACTTAGAGAATCAGAGAGTCATTCTGGTTGAAGAGATGTTAAATATCATCAAGTCCAACCATTAACCCAGCACTGCCAGGTCACCACTAAACCATGTCCCTCAGCACCACATCTCCATGGCTTTTAAATCCCTCCAGGGATGGTGACTCAACCACTGCCCTGGTCAGCTTGTTCCCAGGCTTGACAACCCTTTCAGGGAAGAAATTTTTCCTCATGTCCAACCTAAACCTCCCCTAGTGCAACTTTGAGGCCATTTCCTCTTGTACTGCTTGTTACTTGGGAGAAGAGACCAGCACCAACCTCTCTTTAGCCTCTTTTCAGGGAGTTGTTGAGAGCAAGGTGTCCCTCAGCCTCCTCTTCTCCAGGCTAAACAACCCCAGGTCCCTCAGCCACTCTTCAGAAGGCTTGTTCTCCAGACCCTTCCCCACCTTCACTGCCATTCTCTGGACAAGTTCCAGCCCCTCAATGTCCTTCTTTGAGTAAGGGGCCCAAAACTGAACCCAGCATTTCAGGTGTGGCCTCACCAGTGCTGAGTACAGGGTGGCAATGCCTGATCAGTGGCAGAACTGGACCCTGCCACTCAAACCCAAAGTGACAGTGAAAAATGACATTCTCACAGTCAAGGAAACTTCACATAACTTCAAAACCTCCTTCCATACCCATCCTAGTGCAGGTGCTAGATGAACCATGGCAGTCCTTTAAAACTGCATGGATTTGGTCTCTGTTTCTTCCCCTGCTTGAGCCTGAGATAAGCCAAGGCGTGGAGCTGCAGTTGTTAAATCCCTTCTCTGGCCCTGAAGGAGGGAGGTGGTTCAATATTTCTCAGTAACCCTTTGCTTCATCAATCCTAACGCTGCAGCAGATGACCAGATGGCCCCAGGGCATGTTTTATAGCTACAAGATAAATCTCACAACGAGCAATTTCCTTCCATTAGTTAGGGATGTGTGTAAAAACTTAGAATTTTTTTTTTCCCCTAATTAAAAAAAAAGTCCCTGAAAACTTGTCTTTGTGATAAACAGTGCTTCATGTGGCAGCTAGGAGAACATGCTTCCCTTTTTTAATGTAGGGTGGCTGAAGATTATTCATGGTTCTAAAAAAAGTTGTAATATGTCAGAAAGTCCAAATCCAATCACACTGAATATAAAAGATCAGAACTGTAGACTTTGTAAGAAACATGTCACTCTTGGATGGTGCCTCCTGGCTGGCCTGAGATGGTGATGGGTGAGAAGTAACAGCCGCCCCTCTGAGGGGTTATGAAAAGTCCTGGCATGTGCTGTGAAACCACTCAGAAGTAGAAGGAGGCAGGACAGGGAGCAGGGCTGGAGGAGAATGGAGCTCTGGGGGGCTGGTGGCAGCAGCTGACCCCTTACACCCACCAGCAGATCTCCAGCCGGGGCAGCTGCAGGAGGGCTGCCCGTTACTGCAGCTTTGGGTGCTCTGGAGGAAGAGGGCCCAGCAGAAGGGAGCTTCAGATAGCAGCAGTGGGCATGCTGATGTGCATTTTTAGTACGGCTAAGATAACGTTTCTAGAAGTGTAGCTTGTGTTTAAACTCTTACTTGGGGTTCTTGGCTCATTTCATTTAGTTTGGGGTTTTTTAATCGGCACTTGCTATGTGTTCGTTCCTTCCTTCCCCTGGCTTTTCTAGCTGCTCTTCCGGAGCAGTGTGCTTGTGTTTCAAGGTTTTTAATCAACTAGATTTTTAAGTTTTAAGATTTTTAAAAACTTCCAAATAAAGATTTTTGACTAGAAACATCCGATGTTCAAAAATTGCTTATCAAGGTGAAGCTGGGTCAGTTTGCACCATGCTCTTCTTTTCAGAGCCTTTATTTTCACAGCCTCACACTTCTATTTTCATTCAGCAATGACAACAGATACACTTAACATGGTTTTAAATGTTTCTCAGCTGGCCAGGAAAGGTCTGCAATTAGAGTTTGTCTGAGGGCTTTCCTGGGATCTTTCCTGACACTGTACGTGTATTTTGTGCAGTGGGATGTTTAGGTAACACGTCTGGCAACTTCCATCCTAATTGTAGTCTGGAATTGACTTTTCAAAGCTGAGAAGGATCATTTAGTTTGTAGTTTGTTTTGAAAGGTGCATGTAAAAGATGTGGCCTGTCCCGTGTGGCTGCAGGCAGGTAGGAAAAGGGGTTTGAAAGGTTCCTGTATTGCCAAGGGTTTTCCCCTTCAGAAGCAAGGAAGGAAAAAGGAAATTTGAAAAAAGCAACATGCCCATGTTGAAACAGTTGGCATGTTTATCCTGTTGAAAACACAGGTGTCCTGAAGGAACCGAGGATGCCTTTAGGGGCTGGCGTTTACAGCCATTTTCTCTCCCTTTGTCACAGCCACAGCAAAGGAGCTGGGATCCCAAGCAAGCCATCAGCTGGCTCTCCGCACGGCCAGGTTCTCTGTGTCGAGCTGCCTGCTTTGTTTATCAAGCAATTATGCAGCGTTCCAAATTATATTAAGGCAGGGCTGAGCTTTGTATTCCCAGGCTGCTATCCTAGCCCTGGTAGAGCTGAGCAGAGCAGGGTGTCAGTTGTTCAGAGGGATGTCTGCCTCTGCTCTCTCTCCTCCCCTTAGCTCTACGCCCATCTCTCTCTTGCTCTCCAGCACTCGGAGTGCAAGGCCCCAGGATTTTCTGCTTCACGCTTCTGTCGGCAGCGTGGAGACACAGAGCTGAGGCTGGGGAGGCAACAAGTGCCCGGCTGCAAACGTTGCTTTGAGTGCTATCAAACCCATTTGGGGCTGGAGACAGACCAGGGATTTGCAATACGGGTTTGTCATTAAGAATGTAAACGGAATTTCATGTTTATACACCCCAGATACAAAAAGAGGCTTCTAAAGATCTGCTTTGAACTCCTTGAAAATAAAAGGGTTGAACAGTTAGGGCAGAAAGGAAAATGACCCTCCCGTGAGTATTAAATCACACAGTTTCCTCACTCTCTTCCTCTCCCTCACACACAGTTGCATACAAAAACTCAGCTGCTATTTTTTGTTCTTCTCTTAGACTGAACCCTTTCTCTGAACACGTCCACGTGTGACCAGGTTTTCTATGGTTTCCCCTCCCCATGGTGGGATGAAAAAAACTGGTTTGCCTAAAAGACGTATTGGAGTCAATAATTGTTCAATTAAAGACCTCTTAACGGTAACACAACACAGTATTTTTTGTGTAAATAGGGTGGTAGAGACTGACTGTGACCATTACTTAGTCATGTAGCTCATAAGCAGCTAACGATAGCCAGCCTAAACTGGTTTCAAGATTTTGTTGGGAGTTTTTTGGTCAATAAATCATAACCTCTCTTGAGACTTATGAAAATTCCTTTTTAGCTGTGGTAGTTGCTAAGTAATGTCCCTACTTGGATAACAGTTTAGATACCAATCCTTAAATTGATAGCTTGCAAACAGACTTCTAAATTTATGCAGAGAGCCTTTCTGGAGAAAGCCAGCCAGTTTATTTGCTGTTTTTTACAGGATTAAAGCCTTTAATTCTCTCTCCTTAAGCTGCTGATTGCCATCTGAAGTCTCCCTAACTCCAAAGTCTATATCTGAAATAAATTCTGAATCCAAATTTCCTTATCATTACTCACCCTAAAAACTTTTAAAGAAAACCAGGCCTTCCTTTTCAGTTCTAGGGGTTTTTTTCCCATTTCTTCAGTGTTCAATTCTTTGCAGATTTAAGCCATTAAATAAATAGTGCCTGCATACAGATACCAGACTCAGGCCATCCCTATTTCTGGTTCAGTTTTCACTTGAAACCTCACTCCAGCTCAGCCAGTGACCCTCCTAGATGTGGTGCTATGAATGAACATCTGAAAAATTCTTATTTTGAAAATTAACCCCCCTTCTTTTGTAGAAAGCAAAATAACTACTTGAACTTGCTTTGGCGCTTGAATTTTAACACGAACTTTGATTATTTTTTTTTTCAGAGAAAGATACCTGTCAGATTTGTGTTGAGAATATTATATTTGTGTTGAGGTGTGCATGCAATATAGTCTCACACAGAAGCAGGTTTTGTGGCAAAGTTTGTGAAATCAGCATTTCTGGAAGGGCATACTTATATGATCTTTATGGCACAATGAAGAAATTCACATAGAACATCTGCAAGCTGTTAGAGCAAATTAGGAGGTTTGTGATTTTACTGTAATTTGTAAACTCATTAAGAAATTCCTTACGGCACTTTCCCTCAGCAATTGTGGGCACTGGTAGCCTTTTATAAGTTTATATTCTGAATCCTAGGCATTTTTGCACAGCCTATTCCAACTGTTCTACATTCCCAGTTAAATTAGTACTAAACCACCTTATAAAAACCCGAGGCACATTAAGCATTATTTTCTTTCCCCCTCACCGCCGTTAACGGCAGGCTTAATTGTTAAATATTCAGCGATGCCTTTCAAGAGGCCAAGTGAGCTGCACAGCACGAGCTGCAGATCGTACGTCGCTCACCCACTAGCAGGGGCCTTCTCTGCAGTGAGTTTCCATAAATGAGACGTGGAGCCAAAGCCAGCAGGAGCTATTTTTAGTGCAGCAGCAGCAGCACTGCAGAACAGAAGCTGGCGGAGCGTCACGTGTGCCAGGCTGAATCAAAGGGAGTATCCCAGCAATGTGCTGTAAACAAAACAAGGGCGCTGTCAAAAAACAAGCTTCAGGTACCTAAAAAAACCCCCATCAAAGCCTCACGCGAGCAGCGGAGGCAGCGACGTGCTGGCTGGGTGTCTCTCAGGAGATTTTCCTGTTGCAAACACGGGAGCGTGAGGAGAATTCCACGTCTCCTGGTGTCCCGTTGTCTCACCCGGTGCCGTCCTTAGCATTAGGCATTTTATTCAGGAAGCTTTATTTTGATGTCTGCGTGGCTTTTACCCGTGTAAGTGTTGTCTGAAGAGATGTAAGCATAGCTAAGGCAGCTGTCTGCAGAGCCCGGGGATGCCCTGGCTGGGGAAGCACTGCCTTGCAGCACGAGGTGTTGCTTTTCAGCAAGCAGAAGAGCAACATCAGCTAATATTTTCCTTTTACCCATGAATTGGATCGACATCCTCAGCTGTGAGGTCTTCCATTCATAGTAAATGTTTTTATTATTTTGTGGCTATTTTGCATGAAATGCATCTGTCCTCAAAAATTATACATTAACCTGAGTAAATACTCAGTGAACCTTTCAAAGATTAACTTTTACTTATGTTTACTTTGGTTTCCATGTGTCCGCATGCTTTTGAAGGCACAAATATCTTTTCACTCAGTAATTCCAAGGCTGTCTATTCCTTAAAATCATTTGCCAAGCCCATGGGATGAAAGCTCATAGTCAGTCAATAGCATCATTCCTTGTCACCCAAGCAGCTGAGAGGCAGCCTTGTATGGAGGTTAAAAAAGGTGTCGAAAGTTTTTGTTTCAATTGATAGTTAAAAAAGGCTGCTTCCCTTCTTCCTGAAAACCATCTGCTCAGGTGGTGCCTTCTCTGTTGCTCCTACAGGTGCATGTGTTTTGAAGAGCTGTAGGGTTTGAATGTGTTGGGGTTTCTCTTTTCGGGCACCCGGGGAGTGGGAGAGCATTTGTTGCTGGTACAGGAAGTGCAGGTGGCTGTGAAAAAGTGACTTGGGAAAAAGGATGTCAGCCTGGGAAAGGTGAATAATATGATTTCCCTCCAGCAGCAGCCTGTGCAAAAAGGGGTTAGGGAAGATTAATACACAGTAGGCACATAAAGACAAGTGCAAACACCAATGGCAGTTGTGCCAGCACTGGCACAAAGGGACTCTTGAGTGCACTGAGCCCCTCTTAGAATCACAGAGTCACACAGTCATTCTGACTGGAAGAGATCTTCAGGATCCAGTCCAGCCATTCCCCCAGCACTGCCAGGTCAGCAGTAACCCATGTCCCTCAGCACCACATCTCCACAGCTTTTCTATCCCTCCAGGGAGGGGGGCTCCATGACTTGCCTGGCAGCCTGTGCCAGGGCTTCAAGACCCTTTCAGGGATGAGATTTTTCCTAATATCCAACTAAACCTCCCTTGGCACAACTTAAGGCTGTTTCCTCTTGTCCTATCACTGACCTCTACTGCCTGTCTCATTACCCCCCTGGTTGTTCCCCTGCACTGGGAGAGGGGTTGCCCAAGCTTGCACCAGGCTTTGGAAAGAACAAGGATCCGGGTGAGCTCCTGGGCCTGGCAGACACAGCATGACTCCTGCATATGGGAGGGGAGGAGCTCTGTGATTCCTCCGGAGATTGTGAGTTTAACAGACTTTGATGTGAAAGAGGAGCTGTAACCTCATTTGACCCACCAGCTATACATTTTTTTTAAGCCACTATCATAGAATGATAGATTGGTTTGGGGTGGAAGGGACCTTTCAAGATCAGCTGATCCAACCCCCCTGCAGGGAGCAGGGACATCTGCAGCTAGAGCAGGGCGCTCAGAGCCCTGGTCAACCTCACCTGGAATGGTTCCAGGGATGGGGCAGCGACCACCTCTCTGGGCAGCCTGGGCCAGGGGCTCAACAACCTCAGCCTCAAACAGTCTAAATCTCCCTCTTTGAGTTTCAAACCATCACCCCTTGTCCTGTGCCAACAGGCCCTGCTCAAAAGCCTGTCCCCAGCTTTCTTCCAGGGCCCCACGCTGCCTCCTTCTACCATCTCTTTCCCATTAAAATGCAAACTGTGACTCGTTCTCATGTCTAGTTTTACCAGGATGACTCCTACCACTGTAACTTCAAAACCCAAATTTTGATTTGGAATAACAGTAAATCACAGGACAGGATTTTGTCTTCAGCTGGTGGTTTTAGGCCTTGGGAAAGTGAAGTCTGGAGAGCAGGGGCTGGCTGTGATTTCGGTGCTAGCAAACGATGTCACAAGTGCAGTGCAGTTTGTTCTGGGTGATGCTGCCAGGCTTAAGCAGAAGTGGCTGCAGGGGCACGTAGGGGATTGCTGGAGTGGCCTCTGCGGGGCTGCCGATGCTCCCGACGGGCCGGGGAGCTGCCGGGGAGCTGTGGTGTTGTCACCACCACCACGTTTCCTGCCCCAGCCCCGGGAGGAAGCTGCAGCAGGCACCAAGGGTGCCTCTCAAACAGCACCTGGGTGGCATCACTGAAATGCAGAGTAAATAAGCTGAGGCATCCTGGAGCCAAGCCCTGCCTCACACCCCACTCACAAACTACAGCTCTGGAGGAAGCCTCGAGCAGAGGTGGACACGCAGGAAATAATGGCCATGAGCTCTTAGGGATGCAAGAAAAATCTCGAGTGAAAAGGAGTCAGAGTTGCTGCAAATCTGCTGTCTACAGGGAAACTTGGAACTTTTTTATTGGGATGTTAGGAAATCTAATCTTTCTGCAGGTCAGTTGTAACGTGTGTAAATTAAATCTATCAAAAGCTATCGTTTTAATGTGGCAATATAATAGAAAAGGAGAAAGATTTCTTGAAAATTATGCTGGGTTAACAGATGATTGCTTAAATTAACTTTGGCTTACAGGACTGGTTTAATCATGTAGTAAATGAAATACAAGTAGATCAAAGCTTGTGTTATTATATGCAGTTGCAGAACCTTCTCAAGGATGTAGTATTTGTAACCAGCTCATAATAGCTCAAAGTTTCAAGTTTAACAATCTCTTTTAAAAAACTTGTTATACATGAGCCCTAACTTTCCTCTGGTGTATATATTTCAGAAGCTTTTTCTGGATTTCCTCTTTCTGCCAGCTCCTTTTCAGGCTCTGTGAATCTTTTCATAGATCTGTTTAGGTTGGAAAAGACCTTGAAGGTCATCCAGTCCAACCATTAACCTAACTCCTCTACCAAGTCCACCACTAACCCATGTCCCTCAGCACCACATCTCCACAGCTTTTAAACCCCTCCAGGGATGGGGACTCCACCACTGCCCTGGGCAGCCTGGGACAGCCCTGGACAACCCTTCCAGTGAAGAAACTTTTCCTAATATCCAGCCTAAACCCAGCCTGCCATTAACCCAAGCAGTCTGGGAGCCTGGGCAGAACAGAGCAGCTCCAGTACAACGAGGTTCCTGAAATACTGGGCTCAGGAGCTGAAGCCTTGACGTAGCAGATCTGCTGCTCTCCATAACTCAGCTGGCTAATTTAAACTTCAGTGGATGTCTGTGGTAATTCTCTGTGTGCCTGTGGATTGCCATGAGAATAATGCTCAGTTATCGTTTTCTCTTGCCCACAGTTATGCACCTATCCTGTCAGGGTGTCTTTCTTTTTCTGTAATATGAGTTTCATAAGTTCTAGTTCAGCATTTCCTCTCCCTTATGCAAACCATCCTTTCTTTGATATTTATCTCTTTCGTCATTTCTTGCTGCCTGATAAATCTTGCAATATTATTCTCAGCTCTCATAGTTCCAACTAGTGATACTGGATTTGAATAGTCCCTTATGTTTCTTAGTGCATTTGGAAAGCCCCTCTTAGTTATTCTGCAAACGTGATGTTTTTAGCAGCCTCCACACAGCTTGCTGAACCTTAAACTGCAAAGTGTGCTTGATTTTGTTGTAGGGAAGAAGGTGAGGTGGCTGCACTGACTTGGGATCCTATCCATGCTTGCCAGTATCTAAAGGGTGTGGGTCAAGAGGATGGATCCCAACTCTTCTCAGTGATGCCCAATGACACAGGCACAAACCCAGGAGGCTCCATCAGAACAGGAGGAGAAAGTTCTTTCCTCTGAGGGTGCCAGAGCCCTGGAGCAGCTGCCCAGAGAGGCTGTGGAGTCTCCTGCTCTGGAGAGATCCCAAATCCACCTGGATGTGACCCTGGGCACCCTGCTGTGGGTGAGCTGCTGGAGCAGGGGGTTGGATGAGATGATCTCCAGAGGTCCCTCCCAACCATGCTGGGGTTCTGTGATTTCACTGGGTGTAGGATCAGCTCATAGCTGTGTATTTACTTCATTCCTCCAGTATCAGAAACATGGGTAGACACCTGTTTCAGCAGCTGGATGCAGGGTAAAAAGAAGTCTTCCCCTGTGGTGTTAAATATTGAATAAACTTTGGTCGCCAGCACCCAACAGGGACCAGAAGGATCCTTATTTTGGGTATATTGAGTAAATCACACAGGTGGTTTTCTGCTCTTGGTCTGTTTTTTTTTCTCCTTTGTGTCTTCTCAGAAACACTTCATTATTTAGTGATCATAAAAAAAATCTAATGGTTACGTTGATTGTTGCATACCATGTGCAGGAAGAACTGCTTACTGTGCACCACACAGAAGTGGAGCTGAGCAGTGAGATTATCTGGGTTGGCATCAGCACAGGTACAAACTGCAGCTCGTCCTCAGCCCAGCCTTCCCAGCAAAGCCTTTGCTGTCAGCAGGTCCCTCCCACAGCAGCGTGGTGCCTGCCTCGCACACCAGAGCTGCTCCTGCTGACACAAGGGCTTCCTCCTGGGCTTAGGTTTGCCCCCTGATTTTAGCCCTTAAAGGACACACGAGTTAAAATCAGAATTTGTCAGGCAGCTGTTTATCTCTGGATAGAACAACTTAATGAAAAATGTGTGTGGTGTTATCTGCAGTGGTGTTGAGATTGGCTGAGTGGTGCCTCAGCACTGATAAGCAGTGCTACGTGTTCATACTTGGTGCTGCCAGTTCATCTCCTTCCTCTGGGGAGTGGTTTTTATGCTCACTTTCTCCTTGTGGCTGAGGTGAAATTCAGTCCTTTTTACACAAATCCAGTAAATGGGATTTTCTGTCAAAAACCAAGACAGGAGGGGAAAAAAACTAAGCATTCTCACAGAACTATTCTGATTGGAAGAGGCCTTCAAGATGCTCCAGTCCAACCATTAAGTCTTGCCTCTGTGCATCCTGCAGGTTGTGTTTCCCTTGGCTCCCCCTTGGCAGGAGGGTTTTTTAGGTCCTTGGATCTCAAATCTCTGGCTCAGCTGTCTCAGCTTAAGGTTTCTGAGGAGGATCTTGCCCCAGCACTTCTAATAAATTGCATCCTGAAATACATGCCTCTCCATTGGTTCTTCCAAGATGACAAAAAGGTGTTGAGTTACAAAATTAAAACTCTGGAAGCAAGAGGAGGAATCTTGTCAATTAATAGAGGAAGAGTGATGTGATCAAGCAGCTTTCTTAACTGCTGGAATTGTCTTTTCTTCGGATAATCAGCGTGGGTTGCAAGGGGGAAACAGTGTTCTAAGAATTTATATAGGAAATGTCAGGAAAATAGCACTTGGGTGAGTGGTGAGGGCTGGGGGCCTTTTCTGAGAGGATTGTGAGAGAAGGCATGAACTTAGAACAATAGCATTTGAGAATAAGGCAGCGTAATGTAACCTGGAACTATTTATAACAGGCAGAGAGGTAGTGCAGGTACTTGTGTTTAGTGTAATTATGCTTATGCAATCAGCTTTTTTAGGAAGATATCCATTTGACTAGTTTATTTTTGGAAGTGTACTCCAGGGTGCTAAAATGTGTATCTACATATCTGTCTTTATATAATTTTCAGCTTTGGTTCTAAATCTGTGTTCTGTATCTGTCAGGAGATATCCTTCTACCTATAAATGAAATGAGGCTGGTGAACAACTGATGGCAGACAAATCTACAAGCATCAAGTTTTTGGCATCATAAATGGAAATACTTTGCTTTATAAGGGGAGGGGAGAGGCAGAGATTAATTTCCTAATTTCTACAAGAAAAACCCCACAGCCCAACCAGATGGAATGTCTTTGTACTATAAATAAGCAAACTAAGCAAACCTTCCCTTCTTTCATGGCTTCAGTTTCAATGTATTTCTGTCTAAATTACTCCTTCCACAGTTGTTCTTGTTCTGCTGGGTTCAGAGATGCTCCTTCAGGTGTTCAGTAGATGGTGTCAATAATGAAAGGAAGCTCTTTGATGCTGATACAGATGTGTGTGCATATATATATGTATATAAAAACCTCTGCCTGTGCTGTGTGGCTAGCTGGGGCAGTCCTGACCACTCAAATGTGTATTCTGGGGAAAGTGAGAATAAAATACAGCTTAAAGATGGTTTGGTGCTAATCTAGGTTGGTGGGTTTATTAAATTCTCAATGCAAGCAAATTCTGTCTTTTTTAAAGAATGCAGGTGGGATAGGAGTGCAAAGTAGTGAGTTCCTACAGCTTAATTCTCTTCTCTGCTCCTTGTTTCATTTTCCTGCTGTAATTAAGCAGGACATGGGTGTTGTGGGTGAACTGCTGAAGAAAATCAGTTATGTTTGAAAACAAATCTGGCATGTGTAGCTGAAGACACCTCGTAGCACGTGGGTGGCTGTTCTCCTCAAAGGACAGACGGGCACTAATGGGGGCAAATTGTGACCTGGGCATAGTGCTGGTTGTCCTGGTTGTTACAACAGGTCAGTGTGGGCTGGAACACCTCTCCTGTGAGGCCAGGCTGAGAGAATTGGGGTTGTTCAGCGTGGAGAAGAGAAGGCTCTGTCCAGGGAAACCTCACTGTGGCCTTCCAGTGTCTGAAGGAGGCCTACAAGAAAGCTGGGGAAGGACTTCTTACAAGGGTTTGGAGTGATAGGACAAGGGGTGATGGCTTCAAACTGGAAGAGGACAGATGTAGATTAGAAATTAGGAAGTTCTTCAGTGTGAGAGTGGTGGAGCACTGGAACAGGTTGCCCAGGGAGGTTGTAGATGCCCCAACAATGGAAGTGTCCAAGATCAGGTTGAATGGGGCTTGGAGCAACCTGGTCTAGTGGGAGATGTTCCTGCCCATGGCAGAGGGGTTGGAACTAGATGCTCTTTAAGGTCCCTTCCAACCCAAACCATCCTATGATTCTATCAATGTGCAGGTCTTGCTTTGATAAAGCAGAGCATGGCCTGGGGCCCCCTCAGCACACAGACCAGCCCCAGGGTTGGGGTGGCAGATGACATTGCCTGTGGCAGTTACCAGACAGGCACTTCCTAGAAAGTGAGCTGGGTTGTGGCTTTGTTCCAATGTCCTCATAAGGTCACCCCCATTGTATTGAGGAGTATTTAAAAGCTAACATGCCACTCGAGGGGGTAAAGCTGGAGCCTGGCTTGTTCCTGGTGGCTTGGTGGAGGCTGCAGGGGAGTTTGGTTGCTTCACTGTGTGCTGACAGCTCCCATAGGTCAGGTGCTGGCAAAACAGCCATTAGGTGAAGTGTTATTTATTATATTTATTATATATTGGAAGATACAAGAGAGAACTAATGGTCTGTATCTAACACTGCTGGATTTTAGGAAAATATCTTTCCAGGTTACTCTTAATAGCAAGGTAATTACCCTTGTGGAGGATGACACAGATGTGATCATTCCCCAGAATGAAGAGTCACCTCTGTACCTGCAGCAGACCATGGAGTGTCGTGTGGGGTTGGGTGGTTTGGTTGTTGGGCTGCAAAGAGCAGGGTCTCCACTGGCTTTAAGGGAAGGACCTTTACTCAGGCTCCAGGTGATTTGGTTGTTGGGCTGCAAAGAGCAGGGTCTCCACTGGCTTTAAGGGAAGGACCTTCACTCAGGCTCCAGACGTCCACAACTCTGTGCATGTTACTGATCTTTTAAGCATATGAGAAGTCCTACTGAATTCCAAAGTCTTTTTGCTTACAATAGGATTACTTATATCCTTAAAACTATGCTTGGGGTTGAGTCTTGGTAGAACCAAAGTTTTTCTTGCACTGAATTTCTTAGTTCCTCTGTTTATCTGAAGTATTTAATCATTCTACCAAAAAGAAAAACATAGTACAAGAAAGTGCAAAGCCCGTAGCCAGAGTCTCTTGGTGTCTGGGTTTATTTTACCAGCATTTGTTCTGCAGTTATTGAAGTCCCCTCATACCTGTAGCTTCTGTGGGAAAATGACTCACCTTGAAATGGTGTCAGTTGTGAAGAACAGGTCAGCAGTTTTTCAATGCACTTTTGGTATGCTTCAGATTCATTCCAGTCATCACTTCTTCCCTACTGGCTTGGGCTGTCAGTCTTTGTACCCTCCATCCCTCATCTGGAGGGGCAGAGGAGGCCCAGGACACCCCCCAGTGTCGTGGTGGAGTTCTCAGTGCTGAGGTGGGAAGAAACAGGCGAGAGGCTTCAGAAACCAGTTGGAAACGTCCCCGTTTCTTCACTCTGTGATTTGGCTTTTGTCCATTTCACGTTTGGAGACCGAATCTGCTCAGAAGCACGTTGCAGTGCTTGAGCTGAATCTGGGTCAGAGCAGCCCCAGAGCCGACACGTAACCAGTAAATGGAAATGTATGTCTGAAAAAAAAAATGCAGTTGTTTGTTCCTTACACTTCTGGATTTGTTTTCCATTTGTTGCAGGGTTTTCAAGGGTTTGTGCTGAAGGGATTAGAAGTACTTAATAAAATTCTGCAATGTAAAAACCAGAGTCAGAAACGGTTCATTTGAACGTGGGTATTATTTGTGGCTTTTTGAATACGAGCAGCACTGAGAGCAGCTCAAAAGAACGTGTTGTGAAATGAGTAAAGGAGCAGCACTTACCCAGTTAAGGAGTGGCTTTTGCTTTCAGAATGTCGTCACAGTTACGTTGTACAGATGTACTTTAAGGATTTACTTCAAATTTGTGTCAACACCCCCTGTCCTGAAAGCAGAGTAATTCCTTTTGTGAAGGCAGTGTGCACTTTGGGTGGTTGGCAGTGGGACGCGTGACCCCCTGTTGCCAGACAGGCGTTTGTTAGATCAGTATTTACAGTGCTGGTGTTAGGGCTGGATTATTTGTAATCTAGTTAAGAAGGCTGCTAACGATTTGAAGGGATTATGAGATTAGCAATTATCTGTGTGTTTACTTGATTAAAATAAATGCTCTAGGTTTGGCTGCTGTACCTGCACTCTTGGTGTTTGGGATCAGAAATCCCACTGGATCGGAAGTAGAAAACCAAGCAACAACAGAACTTGGTGCTTTGGTTTGGTTCCTGTGATGATTTCAATAAAATATCTAGTCCCTAATTAATCTTCAGACTAGTTGTAGTGAACTGCAACACACTTTATTATCTAAAGACATTTAGGAGAGTTTTTTTAGAGTGTTTTTGTAGGGGAGGGAAGA